>NW_019948832.1:14230-19382 GCF_002910315.2 Salvelinus sp. IW2-2015
GATCAGGACTGGGGTAGTAGTGAGTCAGTGTACTGGCGTACAGTATAGGATCGTGTATTGTACTGGTACAATAGTGAGTCGCAGTACTAGTACGATGGTATACGTGAGTCCGCGTACCTGTTACAGTAGAATGAACCGCTGCACTTTACGGGGTCACGATATAATGAGTCGTTACTGGTTATAGTAGTAATGAGTCAGGTACTGGTACGCAAGGACAATATAATGACAGTGTACTGTATGAGGTAGTATGAGTCTGAGACTGGGTACACGTATAGATTGTCAGTACTGGGGCGATTAGTAGTAGTCTGGTATGGAGTACGACAGTATTAGTGAGTCGCAGTACTGTGGTACGAGTAAGTAGTAGTCGGTGTACTGACACGGTATAGTGATCGCGTACTGGGTACAATATAGAGTGACTGGTACATAGTAGGATCGTTTGTACGGTACGAGTATTATAGTCGTCTGTATGAGTTAGTAGTGAGTCGGTTAGTACTGGGGTACGAGGTAGATGATCGGATACTGAGATACGAGGTAGTAGTGATCGTCTACTGGTAGTAGTGATCAGTTACTGGGACACGTAGTATGCGTCCAGTACGGTACGAGTAGTAGTGAGTCGGCCGACTAGGTACATAGTATGAATCGCCTCTTTCTGTACTGGCGTACCGATATAGGTGATCGGTACTGGTACGAGGTATAATGAGTCGTGTAACTGTATAATATAATGAGTCAGTGTACTGGTACGAGGACAAGTAGATGGGCTACGAGGAGTAGAATTGTACGATATAGTTATTGCACAACGAGTATGTAGTTGCGGTACACGGTAAGTAGTGATCGGTACTGGACGACGGTAGTAATATCGGGTACGAAGTAGTATGATGGTACAGTAGTAGTGAGTTGGTACGAGTATAGTGATCACTTTTATGTACTGGTACAGTAGTAGTATTGGGGTACGACTTAGAGTGAGTTGGAGTACGATGTAGATAGTGATTGGGTACGACCCTATCAAATCTGGTATAGCATTGGTACGAGGTATAGGTAGTCGGGTCTACTGCTACCATATAGTGAGTTGGTACGAGTATTGGGGTGATAGATTTTAGTACTATGTACATTTTAGTAGAGAGAAAGACACAAGTCTGGTAGCCCAATATTGTCCATAAACTGTCAGCAGTCTAATGGCTCTAAGCCTATTGTAGAAGGACTTGTACAAGCCTTTTCTGACCTACGACTCAACGACTCCTAATGCTTGGTTACGCCGCTATGAACCGTCGTGGCACGAACAGCACTGGTAATCAACCTTTGACTGCTGGCTAGGAAGATTCTCTTCCCTACAAAATACCCGCCTAACCCGGTATAAGTCCTAATGGCTGAGACCTCCATCATTACTGGACGTACACCCATCCTTCGTAGTGCGCCCTTTTCCGGTCGGTATGCCGAGCATTTCCCTACCAAGCGTAGGCAGCCAGCAATATACTCTTCAATGTTCAGCGAAACTCATAGGATCTAGGGCCCATACAATCTTTGCAGCCTCTAAAGTTTCCTTGTCTAGACCTAACCCTCTGTCCTCTCTACCGCCTCCTCTAGATTTCTTCCGTCTTCAGACTGACCCGTCTCCTCTACCGCTCTTCCTCTTAGTTAACTGTCTGAACTGCCTCTGTCTCTCTACCCTCGCTCCTCAGTGGTTTCGTCTGAACTGACCTCTGTCTCTCCTACCAGCTCTCCTCTAGGTGTGTTTCTGTTCTGAGACTGGACTCGCTCTCCTACCGTAACAGGTGACCTGTTGACTACCCCTGTGTCTCTCTACCTGTACAGGGTACCTGCCCCCTATTGTGGAGCAGAGCTCTGTGGAAGAGTCCCATCGCCCTGGTTACACACGCGGACCACTTCTCTGCCCTGCCCATGCGTGAACGCGTACACAACCGCCGGCCGCCAAACCTTCAACACTGACACGACGTCACCGTAACCTTCCTGCCGCTGAGTGGACAAGCCGAAGAGAAAACTCTGCAGTACATTTTCTGTCTGCACAAAGAGTACAATTAACTCTGAATAGCCTTATAATAATTTCCCACGCCACCCCCCAGAGGGAAGAATCTAATACATAAATACTAAAATCCATCTGTTTAAACTTAGAAACGGTTTTTCGGGGCGCGTCTCCAACCCGCGATATCGCCCCTTCCGCTCTACAGTAAAAAGTGGGCGACTATACTCGCAAAAAACGTCTGTCAGCGTCCACGTTTCGACTAGAGAGTATCTATCCAACTCTAGTTGAAGATAGATCTGACCAGTGAATCATTCACCAGGAAGCCAGGCTGAATCCAGGGAATCCAGGAAACTATATCCCATGAGGGTTAAATCCACTTCAATCCGTGTAGAGAAGGAAGAGACGGTTTAAACAAGATGTTAGACCTGAACATGGTGTTATGTTGCCATCAGAGGTGCTGGCAAGACAAATATTTAATACTTTGAAACAGCTAGCAGTAGGTGCCTTTGACAGGTTATCTGTAGAGTCCAGGGTCACCGTTTGATCAAGAAACTAACGCTGCTGTGGTTTTCGACCCTCACAGTTCCCTGTCATCAAGAATGTTCACCACCCAAAGGACATCCACCCAACTTTGACCCGACAACACTGGGAACATTGGGTTCAACCATGGACCAGCATCCCTGTGCAACGCTTTCGACACCTGTAGACCAATCCGCCGCATGAATTGAGCTATTCTGAGGAAACAGGGGGCGTGCACACACATACTAGGAAGGTGTTCAATTTTGTACACTCAGTGGTACTAAAAACAATGTCATTTTTATTACAATCCCACTATCTAAAACGTTACTTCACAAATACTCTTTTCAAATAGCTCGTTACAAACAAGCTCTATCAAACAGCTCCTTTACAAAACTGCTTATCAATAGCTTTATCAATAGCTTCGTATCAAAATAGCTCTTATCAATACTCTATCAATTAGCTCTTATCCAATAGCCTCTATCAAATAGCTCTTATCAAATACTTCTATCAAATACTCTTATCAATAAGCTCCTATCAACACAGCTCTATCACATAGCTCCTCATATTCATATCAATAGTTCTTATCCAAATAGTCATCCAATATCTTATCAAATAGCCTTACTTATCAATAGCTCTTATCAAATAGCTCTAATCAATAGCTCTTCATCAATAGCTCTTATCAATAGCTCTTATCAAATAGCTCTTATCAATACTCTATATACAAATAGCTCTCATATCAGCTCTTATCAATAGCTCCTATCAATACTCTTATCAATACTCTTATCAATAGCTCTTATCAATACTGTCTTGTCTAAAGCATCTCCGTCTCTCCTACTCTCTCTCTGTCCTCTCTCTCTCTCTTTCTCTGTCTCTCTGCTCTCCTCTCTCTCCTCTCTCTCTCTCTTGTTCTATCTCTCTCTGTCTCTCTCTCTCTCTGTCTCTCTCCCTCTCTCTACTAATGGTAACGAGAGCCACATGGAAAGTTGAATTGAGGAGTTGTTGACTGCTGTAACGGAAGGGAGCATGTTTCCCAAGCCAGACAGTCGTCCCGTCGACGCAACCACCCTCTGTCACACCAACATGGTGCGAGAAACTGCTGCACGACCGACAAGATCTCCCTGCGCCTCCTCTCTCCACCGAGGAGGAAGGATGAAGGACGATGAGAGTGAGAAGGACAACAGTGACAGCACAGAGAAGGTCACAGAGAAAATATGGCTGTCACTGGACGGACTCGAGACCACTAGCATCCTTCTATACATTACCATACGCCTCCTCACCTCAGAAGGATCGACGTCTCGAGCTGTATCCCAAAGCACATAGGTTCTGGTCCAAAAAAAATAGTGCGCACTATATAGAATAGGGTGCCATTTGGACGCAGAGGCCGACGATCAATGTCTTTCACTCTGCCGTCTCAGAACACTACTGAAGAAGGAGACTGCTCTGTTCTGAAAAACACTTGGAACACTTTCTAGAAAATCTCCTCAACAAACCATAACAACAACAATGGTGCGTTCGTAAATTCACTCTTGAGAGCTTTGTCAGTTCGTAAATTCACTCTGGAGACTTTTCATTTCGTAAATTCAGAGCGTTGTCAGATTGTCCGTTCGTTTCGCTCTCTGCGCGTTCAGAGCGCACACTGGACGCTCTGGCCGAGGAGTAGGGTTGATCTGAGCGTTCTGACCTCACAACGGGCAATCAATCACCCGAGCTAACTGGCTAAAGTTGGTTAGCTTGCTAGCTACTTCCAGACACATAATGAGGGAACACCTCACTCTGACCATTATACGCCCCCTAGCAGAGCTGGTTAGGCTGTTTACATGTTATCCAGAGCATTGGTGACTGTAACTGCACTGCTGGCAACTATTTAATAATGTTTTTGTTTTTCTTGCGGAGGTTTACTGACACCGGTCATATTCAACAGGTGTTCCGTGTTTATAAATGAATCAGWTATTCTGCCCTGTCTCACACTGACGACAGTGTTCTGAAATGGGAGTAGATCGCCAGAGGGACTTTACGAACGCACCCAAGGACAASAACTACCACAAGTAGCAACCCGTATTATTTCAAATAAAGAACTATAGTTTGTGAAATGTTWWWRKAKRTTTAAAATATTTAGTTTTTTCCCCCAGTGTAATTATTTATCCATCGTTGTTAATAATGCATGTGTTGTATAAATGATGTACTAGGAAACAAAACAACAACAAATACCAGCATCAAAGTGGAAGACAGGAATCCTCATTGACTATCACTACTATGGACATCTACCTACGAAGCCACATTTACTTAACACATTTTTCCTAAAGTTTTCCCGCTACCTATTTTGTTATTGAGAATACTTGCCGTTTTAATCCTCTTCTCCGCCAGAGAGAAGTAGCGCTATATTTAGGAAACCGTAGTTATATTTAAGGAAACTTAAAAAGACGCTGCACTTCATGAAATCAAACTATTCTATTTAGAGGAACGTAAATGCTAACAGAATTAGCTCAAAGCTAAAGCAGAGTTATTTACGGAGACTTTTCATCCCACAAAATGTGTGTGTATCTACAAGGTTAACCAGCAAGAGCATCTGTTCTTCTGGATCGTTTATCCTTTTTCTGCAAAATCCTTTAAAAAGTTGGATGGTTAAAACTGTTTAGGAGAGCGAGAGAGAGAGAG
>NW_019948833.1:0-13560 GCF_002910315.2 Salvelinus sp. IW2-2015
TTCATTTAATTATGGTAGCAAGGGTTTGTTACAAATACATAGCTTATTGTCCATACCTAATCTAACTTGTGTTGAATGTTTCAATGAGTGTAGGTATCTGGTTTTGATCATGAGTATTGATGACTAGAAAGAAATGAACTAGTCGATGTTGTGGTTATTGTTTTCGGGGGCTTTAAAGTGCGCTCGGTGGTGTGTTTGTTCAATGTTGCTGGTTGTGGACTTAGAGATGAGAGATGTCAGAGATCGAGGAGTGGTATGACTAATGTAATGCAGAAATGGTGCAAGGGATTACTACAGATAAACTTTGTTTTATTGCCGACAGTTATGGGTAATAAGGTTTGGTAATCTTGTGTGTGTAACATGTTAGGAGTATTAGACCCAATCTCTTTCAAAGAACGTTACTGGGGTTTTTAACATGAGCCCAGTTGTTGGTGGTTTGAACATTTCCTCTATGAAATGGTCTTGCGTATGATTTTTATGTGGTAATATTTAATGTTATGTTTATAGTTTTTGGAAATTTATCCGTTGAGTCGTGGGAGTTTTTATTAAAGGAGGGTTATATAAGAATTTATTTGAAACTGTTGATGACGGTTCATTGTAATGTTGCAGCAATGGTGTGAGTCTTAAAGAAAAATGTAGTTATTCTATTTTTTATAAAGTTTTGAAAGGTATCAGTTGTTAAAGTAGATAGATTCTGAAGGGATCTGGGAGGTGGGCGGCGCGGAGTTTTCTTAGTATTTAATTTTACATGCTGTTTTGCCAGTGGTCTTTGTAGCAGACTATATTAGTGGGTTGAAATGTAAGGGCTGGGCTCTAATCAGATCCCGGCTAATTTCTCTGAAGCAGGGAAGCGCGGAAGGATTGACAATCACGTCAATCACTGTAGTATAGCAATTAGCAGATTAGATCATTGAATAACAATGGTTTTTGCAAAGGGTTAGTAGAGAACAAGTGTTGTTATTCACAAACCTGGCCAGATCATGTTTTAAAGGTTGACAAGCATAGGTCTCAAGTCAAAGTAGAGTGTAGCAGAGGTCCAGAGGGGTGTTTGAGTTAGTCCAAGTCCAAGTCAAGGTCTCAAGTTATTTTTCTGTGAGTTTTTGTCTATCCCAGTCCTCAAAATCATCAAGATTTTGTGACTGTGAGATCAGAACGGTTCGAAGTCAACGTTCAAGGCGTGCTGACTTTGGTATCTACGTGTTGTCCTATTTACTCGTTGGCTCTTTGCTGTTGTCCTATATGAGAGAAATTGCCATGACAAGACCTTGACCCAGGTGTAGGCGGGTTGGACGTGCTTTAGGTTGGAATTCACACGGTGTGTGGTTTGGCAGGAGTTTAGGTGTCTGAGGTCGTGGGTCTCGGGGATTTCACACACGACGACGTAAGGTGTGCATCCGCATGAAAGAATTCAAAGCAGATTATTGGTATTTGTTCAGGGTGTCGGGAGCCATTGCATTAGTATTGCGGATAGAGACGAAGGACGGACTCTAGCTATGTAAGAGTAATGCTCGCTCCTTCCCTGGCGTGATGAAACCACGCTTAGTCTCGACTATTGTTGAAAATGGTACTTTGAGTCATTATATACAATTATACAAACTGAATGATGCCAAGGCTGGTGGAGAGATATGCTAGGTGTTCACGGTTTGTTAAAGTTGGACGCTTATTATATTGTCCTAAATAACGTAAGCCTCTACTTTGGGCTTGTTCAGATGGTCATGGAACATTCCATTAGACTAGATATGATCTAATCCTTACATGATGAGGATCCTCAATAGACTAATGTAAATCAAAAATAATATAGATAACAGTGCATCATTTATTACAAAAATATGAATCTTTATAATAGTACACAATGTTAGAGGGATACACAGATGACTGCATTTCCTTATTGTTGTGAAAAGTCCCAAAAACTACTGGAGTCACTTTCTGAAGAATCGTCCAACAGTCTTGTCTGGCGAACTGCTAGTCAAAGTAGTAAGAATTCAATTCAATCTATCAGCTTGTTGGAGCTACATTCAGTCAATTCCAGCAATGGCCTATCTTTTGATTTCTCTTGCATTTTGGGAGATGTTGTTTTCGAACTGCTACGTCTCCTGTAGTCTGTATATGACACTGAGTTTGGTACAAAACATTAAGGAACTATTTCCTAATAATTTTAGTTGCACTCTCATTTTTATAACACGTCAAGAAACAGCCTCATCATCGGGGCAATGGACTATTTTTTTATTTTGTATTATTTAATCCTTTAATATTGTAGGGGAGGACCATAAATGGCTAAAAAACCGTCCACCTTAGGGAAGAGAGAGGACAGCATGCATAGGCCTTCTTTGGCAATTGTAACTCATAATAGATCGGGGGGCGGCATCTACATGAGAGTAACACCCCAAGGGAAAAGAAGGCTAAAGACTTAGGCCTGCTCCCACAGCATTGGCCAGGGGAACTTAGGATGTGGCGTGGGGATTGTTCTCCATAATAAAGCCGCGCTTCGGGAAGGATTAGAGAAAGACTTTGGGAACTGAGTAACTTTAGCAAGGCAAAAAAACCTAATATGGGACCATAAATAAAAAACCCTAGAGTGCGATAGTAGCTGCTGCGACAAACATTAGGCAAGTGAACTAATGGGGATCCATAATAAAACCCCAGGAAAGGAGTAGCTGCCTGCCTTGACAGGAAAACTCACACAATTCGGGGAAACGCCAAAATAAACCTCAGAAGAGTAGCTGCTGCCATTGGCAGGAACTAATGGGGATCCATAATAACCCCAGGAAGAGTAGACTGCGTGCTTGGCAGAAACTAAATGGGGATCCAATAATGAACCCTAGGAATGAGTAGCTGCTGCCTTGGAGGAACTAGATGGGGATCCATAAATAACCTCAGGAAGTAGTAGCTGCTGCCTTCGGCAGAACTTATTATTTAAATTTTTAGACCTTTAAGTTTAACAAAGGCAGTCAGTTAAAAAACAATTCTTATTTTACAATGCACGGCCTAGACAAAGAGAGGAGAACACAACGGGGTAAAAACAATTAAACTACTAATCATAAAGAGAGACCCTAACAAGGCAGACATACATAATACGCAAACGAGGTTGACATTGCAAAAAAACATCACTACACTCAAGCTACGATATCTTAACATGAAGTAAGATCACCAATACTACAGAACGACTCTCAGATGGAGCTATGAACAATCCAATGGTAGCATTCAAATCCATTAGAACAGTGGACTTACACCTTCCTCTCCGGACAAATCATGTGAGTAGGCAGCAGGACAAGCAGGGCCTCACAGTCATGTAAAATACTATGTATTTAGTGACTGGGTGGTATTGATCAGGCACATGCCTACAGACAACAGCTACCAAACAAGAGTGTGAGAGCTCAAATGATAAGCGTTCAGAGCACAATACCAAGCTCAAAACAGGTCACAACACAATATCAAGTCTATAATCTGCTTATGTTCTCCTGCCAAAACTATATACTGAGAGTCCCACGGGCTATCACAACAGGATTTGAATACTTATTGACTTTTCAAGGACTTTTCAGGTTTTCATTTTAATTTAATTTTAAAAATTTTGAAAACATCATCCGCTGTTGATATTAATGGGGTGTGTAGGGCATGACAAAAACATCATTCCCACTTGATATTATGGGGTGTGTAGGTCCAGGGACAAAAACATCCATCTCCATCACTTTGATGATTATGGTGTGTAAGCCAGGGACAAAAACCATCATTCCACTTGATATTTATGGGTGTGTAGGCCAGGACACAAAAGACATCATCCACTTTGATATTTATGGGTGTGTAAAGGCCTCAGGGACGAAAACATCATTCCACTTTGTATTATGGGGTGTGTAGGCCAGTGACAAAACATCATTCCACTTTTGATATTGATGGGGTGTGTTAGGCCAGTGATCATAAACATCATTTTCCACTTTGGATATTTATGGGTTGTGTAGGCCAGTTGACAAAAATCATTCATTCCACTTGATATTTATGGGGTGTGTAGGCCAGTTGACAAAAACCATCATTCCACTTTTGATATTTAATCCGGGGTGAAGAGGGGTGTTCTCAGGGACTAATAAAGCATTCATCCGCTACACTTTGATTATTATGGGTGTGGTAGGCTCAGTTGACAAAAACATTGAGCATTTCCACTTTGAATATTATGGGGTGTGTAGGCAGGACAAAAATACTCATTGCCACTTTGATATGTTATGTGGGTGTTGTAGGCCAGGGACAAAAATCTATCTAATGTCCATCTTTGATATTATGGGGTGTGTATGTCCAGTGACAATATAAACATCATTCCACCTTTGCATTATTATTGGGTGTGTAGGTCCCGGGACATAAAACATCAATTCCACTTTGATTATTAATGGGGTGTGTAGTGCCAATGGACAAAAACATAATTCTCACTTTTATATTATAGGGGTGTGTAGGACCAGTGACAAAGAACATCCATTCCACTTGATATTATGTTGTGGTTTTGTGTAGGCAGGTGACATCACACATCATTCCACTTGATATTAATGGGTGTGTAGGCCAGGGACAAAAACGATCATTCCCACTTTGATATATGGGGTGTGTAGCAAGTGACAAAAAACCATCATTTCCACCACTTTTGATAATTATGGGGTTGTGTAGGCCAGGACAAAACCATCAATTCAACTTTGATAATTATGGGGTGTGTAGGCCATGTGGACAAAAAGACATCAATTCCACTTTGAAATTGGGGTGGTTGTAAGGCCAAGTGACAAAAAACACAATTCCACCTTGGAATATTATGTGGGTGTGTAAGGTCCAGGGACAAAAACATCATTCCACTTTGAAATATTTGGGGTTGTAGGCCAAGGACTAAATAAACATCATTCCACTTTGATATTTATGGGGTGTGTAAGGCCAGGACAAACCTCATTCCACTTTGATATTTATTGGGGTGTGTAGCCATGTGACAAAAACCATCATCCCTTTTGAATATATGGGGTGTGTAGGATCCCACGGAGGACAACACGCAATTCCACTGATATTATGGGTGTGTGTAGGCCAGTTGACCATAATAACATCATTCCAAGCTTTGAAATTTAATGGGTGTGTTAGGCGCAGGGGACAAATAACATCATTTCCACTTGAATTATTAGGGTGTTGTAGGGCAGGTGACAAGAACATCAATTCCAACTTTGAATATTATGGTGTGTGTATGCCAGGGACAAAACATCTTCCACTGTTGATATTATGGGGTGTGTTAGGCCAGGGACAAAACATCAATTCCACTTTTGATATTATGGGGTGTGGTAGCTCAGGGACAAAATCATCATTCCAACTTTTTGAAATATTATGGGGGTGGGTTGTAGGCCAGGGAACAAAAACATCATTCTACTTTGGATATTATGGGTGTGTATGGCCTAGGGACATAAGAACAACAATTCCACTTATATTATGGGGTGTTGTAGGCCAGGGGACCATAAAACACATCCAATTCCACTTTGATATTATGGGGTGTGTAAGGTCCAGGGGACAGAAAATCATTATATATAAGTTGTTATGTCATTTTAAATATGAATGCTGTGACTACCTCAAAATACGGAAAACCGGGACATGCCTGTCAGGAATGGAAGTGGTCTATTATAAATGTTTGAACTTCTCTGAAAGTTCCGCATCGTTATACTCATGTTTTCTCTCCCACGGTGGCCGGCTCCAGCGTGTCCCTATTGCACAGCTGGTAATGAAGAAAACGTCCCAAGTCCCACATAAATAATGATTGTAACATGTGTGAATTTCTAATAAACATGCTGTTGTTTCTGTTCAAACATGTAGCTTTGTTTTATCTCCCTGCCAGACATCCCTCTGATAGATCCCACTAGTTCACCTTTCAGTCTGTCTCAGGAGGGATCTGACCGCTACTTACACTTCTCCATGCACTTTGTAGCCACAACCCGTGAGGGGGTGTTGGGGGGGAGGTAGACACACCCATACTGCTGGGTTCAGGGGGTCAGGCCACACCCGAAGGAGGTAGGACCACACCCATACTGCTGGGTCAGGGGTCAAGGCCCCGGTGGTGGGACAACTACTCTGGTCAGTCACCACCCATTACTGCTGGGGTCAGGCCCACACCCGAGTGAGGTAGGACTCACCACCCACTACTGGCTGGGGTTAGGGGTAATAGGTCAAGTCGGTTAAGCACGCCTCATGGAGGTAGGATTATAACAGCTATGAGACTAGAGTGTTTGACACGTACAGTAACACATTGTCCTATCTCCTCTCACTGCCTATAGACTGTAGAAAGAGTATTGGAACACGTACAGTAACACAATTGTCCATCCTCTCCTCCTCAGTCAGACTGGTAGAATAGGATGTATTTGACAAAACGTACAGTAACACATTGTCCCTACATCCTCTCCTCCTCAATCAGACTGTAGAATAGATTTATTTGACACGTACAGTAACACAATTGTCCCTCTCTCTCCTCCTCATCAGACTGTAAGATAATTTATTGACACACGTACAGTAACACATTGTCCCTATCCTCAGTCTCCTCTCATCAGACTGTAGAATAGATGTATTGAACACGTACAGTAACACATTGTCCATCCTCTCCTCGCTCATCAGACTGTAGAATAGAAGTTTGACACGTACAGTAACACATTGTCCTTCTCCTTCCGTCCTCATCAGACTGTAGAATAAGATTGTATTTGACAACGTACAGTAACACATTTGTCCTATCTCTCTCTCCTCATTCAGACTGTAGAATAGATGTCATTGAACCACGTACAGTAACACATTGTCATATCCTCTCCTTCATCAGAACGTATAGATAGGTGTTATGACACGATACAGTAACACAATTGCCTAGTTCCTCTCACCTCCTCTCATCAGACTGTAGAATAGATGTATTGACAACGTACAGTAACACATTGTCCTAATCCTATCCTCCTCATTCAGTCAGCCTGTAGAATTGATGTATTGACACGTACCAGTCAATCCATTGTCCATCCTCCCTTCATAGACTGTAGAAATAGAGTAAATTGGGACACGTACAGTCAACACATTTGTCCTATCCTCTCCTCTCATCAGACTGTAGAATAGATATTGACGACGTACCAGTAAACACATTGTCCTACTCCTCCCTCTCAATACTAGACTGTAGAATAGATTATTGACCAGCGTACAGTAACACATATGTCCTATCCTTCTCTAACTCTCCAGATCAGTCACTGTAGAATAGATTTGTAATTGACACGCCTCGTAAACATAACCACATTGTCCTTCCCTCGCCTCCTCAATCAGACTGGGTAGAATAGATTGTATTGACACCCATACAGTACACATTTGTCTTCTCCCTTACCCCTCATCAGACTGTAGAATTATTTATGTGACAACTAACAAATGTGAATATAACACATTTTGGTCCTGTCCTCATCTCCTCTCGTTCACTATGACTGTAGAATAGATGTATTGGATCACTACATGTAAACACATTGTCCTTCTCCTCTTCTTCTCCTCACAGAACTGTAGAACATAGAATGTATTGACAGAGCCATACAGTAACACATTTGTCCTACCCTACTCCTCTTCATCAGACTGGTGTAGAATAGATGTTATTGACAAAATATACATACACATTGTCCTTTCCTCTCCTCCCCTCCCTCATCAGACTGTAGAATAGAGTATTGAACAACGTACAAGTAAACACAATTCCAATGTCCTACTATCCCTATAAGTCCCTCCTAACTCCTCTCTTCAATCTAGACATTGTCGTAGAAAAAATTTATTTTATAGATGTATTTGACACTGTACATTCTAGAACCACATTTGTCCTATCCTCCTCTCACATCAGACTGTAGAATATGATTATTGACATGTACAGTAACACAAACATTGTCCTATCCTATTCCTCCTCATCAGTAACTGGTAGAAATAATGTATTGACACGTACGTAGCCATTGTCCTATCCTATCCTCCCATCAAAGACTGTAGAATAGATGTATTGAACGAGAAAACATGTCAACCGTACATAACACATTGCTCCACCTCCCTACTTGACCCTCATAATCCACAAACGCCGAACCCCTATCTACGATGCCCACGATCCTGCCGCCACTCCCTCAGCCTTTAACCTTTCCCAATACCCTTCACTCTTCTCTTCCCTAAACTCCCTCACCCCCTTACGTCCTCCTCCTTCTTCCCTCTAGATTCTTTTCCCCACTCCCTCCCTCCTCTCCCCTCCCCCTCCCTCCTCTTCCTCTTTTTTCCTCTCCTCCACAGCAGCAACGTGATCATGGTTGTGGTTCATCACAACGCCTCCAAGAACTTCAAACCCCTCAACATCACCTGGGCCGCACTTTCACAGGATAACGCTTCTTAACTATACTTCACAGGTAACGCGCTCCTTAACATACCTTCACAGGGTACGCTCCTTAACATACTTCACAGGTCGGATCCTTAATATACCTTTCAACAGGTAATCTGCCCTCACCACATACCTTCACAGGTAAACGCTCCTTAACATACCTTCACGGTAACGCTCTCTTAACAACACCTTCACAGGTAACGCTCCTTAAACATACCTTCCACAGGTAACGATCCTTATTACCTTCCAGGTTAAACAGCTCTTAACATACCTTCACAGCAACGGTAACGCTCCTTAACATACCTGTCACAGGTGCGCTCCTTAAATATCTTCACTAGTTCGCTTCTTAACATAGACCTTCACAGTAAGCTCCTTAACATACCTTCACAGGTAACGCTCCTCTTAATATACCTTCACAGGTAACGCGCCTTAACATACTGTTCACAGGTAATCTCCTTCACAGGTAACGCCCTTAACATACCTCACAGGTAACGCTCCTTAACAATACCTTCACTAAGGTAACGCTTCTTTAACATAACCTTTCACAGGTACGCTCCTTAACATACCTTCACAGGTACGAATCTTAAAGCATCCCTTAACCAACCTTCACAGGTAACAGCTTTAATATACCTTCAAGAGTAACACCTTAAAGTACCTTCACAGGTAACACCCTTAACACACCTTCAACAGGTAACACTTAACGTACCTCACATGGTAACACCTTACATACCTTCACAGGTAAACAACCTTTAAACATAACCTTCAAAAGGTAACTCTTTAAAGATACCTTTATGCAGGTAATACTCCTTGACAATACCTTCACAGGTAACTCTTAAACATACCTTCACGGTAACACCTTAACACACTTCACCGGTAACTACCTTAAACATACTTCAACAGGTACTGGGATCCTTGAAATATATCCTTCAAAAGGTAACTGCTCTTAACATAACTGCACAGGTAAGCTCCTAAACATACCTTCACAGTAATCGCTCTTAATAACTTACAGGTATCCGCTTCTTAACATACTTCACAAGGTAACGCTCTTAACATACCTTCCACAGGTAATCGCCCTTAAATATACCTTTACACAGGTAACGCGCCTTAACACATACCTTCACAGGTAACGCTCCTTACAGGTAACGCTCCTTAACATACCTTCAACGTAAACGCTCCTTAACATAACCTTCCACAGGTAACGCTTCTTACATAAACCTTTCCACCGGTAACGCTTCCTTAAAACATACCTTCACAGGTAATCACTTCCTTAAACATACCTTCAACAGGTAACACCTCCTTAACATACCCCTTTCACTGGAACAGCTTATATACCTTCCACAAGGTAACACCTTAACATACCTTCCACAAAGGTACACCTTAAATCACCTTCACAGGTAACCCTTAATAAACGTACCTCACAGGTAACTACCTTAACACACCTCCAGCAGGTAGTAACAGCTCCTTTATTCGCTCTAAATATGTTAAGAATATAAAACATGTCGTATGTCACACTGTTTCAAATCTCTCCCCCATCCTCCTCCTGGAGCCCATATGTGCACATGCTTTAAACTAAACCTCGTCACCACCACCTCTCCCTCAGTAGGTACGCAACAGCGAGGAGATTCCCCATGTCTCCAGGAGCAACATCAAGGAGTTTTAAAGACAGCTTCTCCAACGAGAAACTTTGACTTTCCCCGCAACAACTCCAAACATCAACCTTCTTCGTCTATGTCAGCAAACTTCGAACCTGGCCCATCAAGATACAAGTAGGTTACATGAGAGTATGACACACACACACACACCACCACAACACAACACTACCACGCAAAGACAACACAGAACACACGGCAAAGACACAGTATACACACATTGTACGTAACACACACCACTATGCATGCACACACACCGTGCGCACACCTCATCTTAGCTGCCATCGAAGACCGATTTCGACAAGCTGTTTCTTGTTGTGGATGAGTAGGGGTTGGAATGGGAGGTAGAGGGTGGAATGGTTAGGGTTGAGGGATGGTAGGGATGGAAGGGAGGTAGGGATGGAATGGGGAGGTAGGGTAAGGATAAATGGGAGGAGAGGTTGATGGATGGAAGGTAGGATGGATGGAATGAGGTTGAGGAATGGAAGGTAGGGTTGGAATGGGAGGTAGAGGATGGATGGGAGGTAGGGTTGGAAATGGAGGTAGAGGATGGAAGGGAGGTAGGGGTTGGAATGGGAGGTGGGTAGGGGGATAGAGGATGGGAAGGTATGAGGATGGAATGGGAGGTAGAGGGATGGAATGGGAGGATAAGAGGTGGAATTGGGAGGAGGGGTTGGAATGGGAGGTAGAGGAATGGGAGGTAGGTGTTGGAAGGGAGGTAGAGGATGGGAGGTATGGGATGGAATGGGAGTAGGGAATGGAATTGGGTAGGTAGAGGATGGAATGGGAGGAGAGGTAGGATGAAGGAAGGTGAGGATGGAATGGTGAGGTAGAGATGTAGGGGATGAACTGGGACATGGGTAGGGAGGATGTGGAGGTAGACGGATATGAGTGGGAGTAGGTTGAGGAGGAGAGGTAGCGACTCACCATGGCAACTGAAAGGGAGGGGATAGCATTTACCCTTGGCAAACTGAAAGGAGAGAATAGCATTACCCGTCTGGCAACTGAAAGGAGGGAGATAGCATAATCTTACCTGCGAACTGAAGGAAGGGAGGATTTTAGCAGCCCTGGCACTGAAAGGCAGGGAGATTAGCATTACCCTGGCAAGCTGAAGAGGATGGGAAGATAGCATGCGACCCTGGGGCACCCTGGCAACTGAAAGGAGGGAGATAGCATTACCCTGGCAACTGAAAGGAGGGAGATAGCATTACCCTGGCAACTGAAAGGAGGGAGATAGCTCTGCTGTTACCACAAGCCGCCCTAGCACCTTATTCTTGTAGATGATTACAGTATTGGCATCGTTCCATTCATGATTTGATAAGGAGGAGCAAGCGACGCATGAGGAGTTTTTCCCCTATGATTCAGGAGCTCAGCTGGGCCTTTGATCGCCCGGTGAAACTCAGAAAACTGTGGCGGGGAGTCAAATTAATGTATGGTGGGGGTGTCTGGGAGGATTCTCCACTGGGTTGGGTTGGTCGAGGGTGTTTTCAAAGTGCTCTGCCCATCTCTCCAAGATATGTAGAGGGGTAATCATACTATATACAGGGTCAGTACCATATTAACACTGTACAGGGATACTGGAGTGATGGAGGTAGATATGTATAGGGGTAAGGTGACTATATACAGGGTCAGTACCATATTAACAATGTACAGGGATACTGGAGTGATGGAGGTAGATATGTATAGGGGTAAGGTGACTATATACAGGGTCAGTACCATATTAACAATGTACAGGGATACTGGAGTGATGGAGGTAGATATGTATAGGGGTAAGGTGACTATATACAGGGTCAGTACCATATTAACAATGTACAGGGATACTGGAGTGATGGAGGTAGATATGTATAGGGGTAAGGTGACTATATACAGGGTCAGTACCATATTAACAATGTACAGGGATACTGGAGTGATGGAGGTAGATATGTATAGGGGTAAGGTGACTATATACAGGGTCAGTACCATATTAACAATGTACAGGGATACTGGAGTGATGGAGGTAGATATGTATAGGGGTAAGGTGACTATATACAGGGTCAGTACCATATTAACAATGTACAGGGATACTGGAGTGATGGAGGTAGATATGTATAGGGGTAAGGTGACTATATACAGGKTCAGTACCATATTAACAATGTACAGGGATACTGGAGTGATGGAGGTAGATATGTAWAGGGGTAAGGTGACTATATACAGGGTCAGTACCATATTAACAATGTACAGGGATACTGGAGTGATGGAGGTATATATGTTATAGGTGTAGATGTGTGTAGATGTGTGTAGATGTGTGTTACAGGTGTAGATGTGTGTAGATGTGTGTAGATGTGTGTTGATGTGTGTGTTACAGGTGTAGATGTGTGTTACAGGTGTAGATGTGTGTAGATGTGCGTAGATGTGTGTTGTGAATAGGGTCTCTGTGTGTCTCAGCTGAACAGCCGTGTGTGTTTACCCAGACCCTGTGTGTGTGTGTGTTTACCCAGACCCTGCTCTGCTGCCTGTCGGACTCTGTGTTCAGTGTGTGTGTATTGGAGAGGGGGCCCTGCATGGCACCGGTCTATCCGTCTGCCTGTCTGTCTACAGTAGCTAGCCATGTGTCCATGGCAGTAGGGAGCTCTACACAGTCAGCCACACTGGATTTAATATCCTTCCTGTTGTGAATCTGTATGGTCCTTCTCCTGTTTCAGGTTCCCTTTCTGGCATTGAGATTTAACCTCCTACGATTCTCCTCTGAGTCTGAGGGAACGTTCTTTAGTGTGAGGAGGTGAGTATTTGTGTAGGTAGAGAAGACAGAAGAGGAGGTTGAGGTAGACAGGATCGAGGGAGAGTAGAGAGGAGGTAGAGAGAGACAGGAGGTTAGGGAGGAGGTGAGGGAAGGTAGGGAGGATGGAACTTTACCTCGCTGACAAGGTTACAACTCCATCAGACGTTAAACCCCAAAGAAGATGTTTGGGAGAAAAGTTAGCAGCTCTAACTCTCCTAGGAAGGAGAGAGAAGGACCGGAGCTTGCTGGCTGTGGCGGCGCGTGGCCTCGGGGCTAGCTTAGCCATAGCCTGTATGTCCACTCTCTGGCCTCGGCTAAGCTGTAGCATAGCCTGTTATGTCCACTTCTCTGGCCTCAGGGCTAGCCTAGCATAGCCTGTATAGTCCACTCTCTGGCCTCAGGGCTAAGCCTAGCCTACCATTTAGGTCTCGTCTCTGGCCTCGGGGCTAGCCTAGCATAGCCTGTAAGGCTCTTCTCTGGTTGCAGCTGGCTAGCAGCCTCAGCCCAACACTGGGCAGGACGTGGAGCAGCCGAGCCCAGCTGAAAGAAGAGGAGGCGGGGGGAGAGGGAGGGGAGGAGAGGAGGACCCGCAGCCAAATCACTCTTCCAGAAAGAGGAACAGAAAGTTGTCTGGGGCTGGGCACAAGGCAGGCCATGAAAACACAGCACAGAATGGTGGAGGCACACACACACACACACACACACAACACACACACACACACCACACACACACACACACACACACACACACACACACACACACAACACACACACACCACACACACACACACACACACACACACACACTA
>NW_019948834.1:0-13558 GCF_002910315.2 Salvelinus sp. IW2-2015
TCTGGTCGTATTAAAGTCTGGTCGATAATTGTGATAAAGGTCTGGTCATATAAAGCCTGGTCAATTAAAGCGGTCCCGTATAAATGGTCTGGTCGTATTAAACGTCTTAGCTGGTCGTATTAAAGGCTGTCGTATTAAAGTCGATCGTAAAGTGATCAAAGTGAAGATAAAGTCGTCATTAGTGTCTAAAGTCTATTATACATCTGGTTCGTTTACCGGTGATTAACGGTCCGATTAATGGTCATTTAGGTCTGTCTAATTAAAGGGTCTGGTCGTATTAAAGGTCTGTCGTAAGGTCGGTATTAAACTGCAATGGTCTGTCGATAAAGCTGTATAAGTCTGGTGATTAAAGTCCTGTTCGTATTAAAGCCTGGTCGTATTAAAGTCTGATCGGGTTAGCTTCGAATTAAAGGCTGTCGTATTAAAGGTCTGTCGATAAGCTGTACTATAAAGGTGCGTCATAGGTCGTCCGTATTAAAGCCTGTCATAGTCTTGATCGTATTAAGGTGACGTTTCCGGTTGGTCCGTATAGAGGCTGTCATATTCAGCCTGGTCGTATTTACAGTCTGATCGTATTAAGTCCTGGTCGTAGTCAAGGTCTGGATCTTAAGTGTCGATTAAATCCGGATCTTAGGTCGTGTGATTAAGCCTGGTCCGTATTAAAGCCCTGGTCGTATTAATGCCTGGTCGTATTTAAAGGTCTGGTTACGTAATTAGGTCTGTTTATTAAAGGTTGATAAGTGTCTATTAAGTTGAAAGAATCGGCTTTAAGCTGTCATCATTAAAGGTCTGGTCTTAGTGTATTAAAGCGTATAGCCTGGTGTTAAACGGCGGTATGCAAGATCATGGTCATATTAAAGCCTTGGTCTATAAAGGTTAGGTCCGTTATTATAACGCCTTGTCGTATAAAGGTCCTGTCGTATTTAAAAGCTGGTCGTATTAAGGTCTGGTCGATTAAAGGTCTGGTCATATTAAAGCCTGGTCATATTAAACCTGTCGTATTAGCCTGGTCGTATTAAAGCCTGGCATATTAAAGCCTGGTCGTATGTAAAGCTGGTTGTATTAAAGCCTGGTCGTGTTAAAGCCTGGTCATGTTAAAGCCTCGTCATATTAAAGCCTGGTCGTATTTAAAGCTGGTCATATTGAAGCTGGGCATTATTAAAGCCTGGTCATATTAAAGCCTGGTCATATTAAAGCCTGGTCATATGAATTTCTGATATTATGGCTACTCTCATTAAGTGTCTCTCTGTCAGAGGTCATTCACAGCAGGTTTGTTGGAGGTCTTAGTACTGTGATGTCACAGTAGAGCTCTTCAATATGCCCTCTGTTTGTGTCGAACGTTATACCCATTTCAGACACTTTTCATCGCTAGCGAGGCTCTGACAAAAGGGCATGATGGGTATTACAGCTACACTGCGCTTTGAGGCAGTCCTTATTGGCCCATATCTACTGTCCTCAGCCAGCCTGTCTGTGACCACTGTCTGTGTTTGTAGAGAAGATTATAGATTGGACTAACAGACTAACAGGTGTGTCTCTAGAGAAGACCATAGATAATGGACTAAACAGTGTGGGTTGTTAGAGAAGACCATAGACTAATGGACTACAAGTGTGTTCTCTAGAGAAGACCATAGATAATGGTCTAACAGTGTGTGTCTGCTAGAGAAGGACCATAGATAATGGACTAACAGTGTGTGTCTCTAGAGAAGACCATAGATAATGGGACTAACAGTGTGTCTCTCTAAGAAGACCATAGATATGCAGTCTACAGTGTGTGTCTTCTAG
The DNA here is from genome assembly GCF_002910315.2 of Salvelinus sp. IW2-2015. Taxonomy (NCBI): domain Eukaryota; kingdom Metazoa; phylum Chordata; class Actinopteri; order Salmoniformes; family Salmonidae; genus Salvelinus; species Salvelinus sp. IW2-2015. Next base: position 1,783 of record NW_019948834.1, read on the forward strand.
AGAAGACGAGATAATGGACTAACAGTGTGTGTCGTCTAGAGAAGACCAGAGATAATGGACTAACAGTGTGTGTCTCTAGAGAAGACCATAGATAATGGATAACAGCTAACAGTGTTGTTTCTAGAGAAGACCATAGTAATGGACTAACAGTGTGTTTGTAGAGAGACCATGATAATGGACTAACAGTGTGTGTCTCTAGAGAAGACCATAGATAATGACTAACAGTGTGTGTGCTCTAGAGAAGACCATAGATAATGGACTAACGGTGTGTGTTTCTAGAGAAGACCATAGATAATGGACTAACAGTGTGTGTCTCTAGAGAAGACCATAGATAATGGACTAACAGTGTGTCTCTAGAGAAGACCATAGATAATGGACTAACAGTGTGTGTCTCTTAGAGAAGACCATAGATAATGGACTAGCAGGCTAACAGTGTGTGTTTTTCTAGAGAAGACCATAGATAATGGACTACAGTGTGTGTTTGTAGAGAAGACCATAGATAATGGACTAACAGGCTAACAGTGTGTGTTCTCTAGAGAAGACCATAGATAATGGACTAACAGTGTGTGTTTCTAGAGAAGACCATAGATATGATAATAGTGTGTGTCTCTAGAGAGACCATAGATAATGGACTAACAGTGTGTGTCTCTAGAAGAAGACCATAGATAATGGACTAACGGTGTGTGTTTCTAGAGAAGACCATAGATAATGGACTAACAGTGTGTGTCTCTAGAGAAGACCATAGATAATGGACTAAACAGTTGTGTCTCTAGAGAGACCATAGATAATGGACTACAGTGTGTGTCTCTAGAGAAGACCATAGATAATGGACTAGCAACAGTGTGTGTTCTAGAGAAGACACATAGATAATGGACTAACAGTGTGTGTTTGTAGAGAAGACCATAGATAATGGACTAACATGTGTGTTTGTAGAGAAGACCATATATAATGGACTCAGCTAACAGTGTGTTTTGTAGAGAAGACCATAGATAATGGACTAACAGTGTGTTTGTAAGAAGACCCTAGATAATGGACTAACAGTGTGTGTCTCTAGAGAGACCATAGATAATGGACTAACAGGCTAACAGTGTTGTCTCTGAGAAGACCATAGATAATGGACTAACGTGTGTGTTTCTAGAGAATACCATAGAGAATGGACTAACAGTGTTGTCTCTAGAGAAGACCATAGATAATGGACTAACAGTGTGTGTTCTAGAGAAGACCATAGATAATGGTCTAACAGTTGTGTGTCTCTAGAGAAAGACCATAGATAATGGACTAACAGTGTGTGTCTAGTAGAGAGACCATATAATGGACTAACAGTGTGTGTTTAGAGAAGACCAAGATAATGGACTAACAGTGTGTGTTTTGGAGAAGACCATAGATAATGGACTAACAGTGTGTTCTCTAGAGAAGACCATAGATAATGGTCTAACAGTGTGTGTCTCTAGAGAAGACCATAGATAATGGACTAACAGTGTGTGTCTCTAGAGAAGACCATAGATAATGGACTAACAGTGTGTGTTTGTAGAGAAGACCATAGATAATGGACTAACAGTGTGTGTCTCTAGAGAAGACATAGATAATGGACAACAGGTGTGTTTGTAGAGAAGACCATAGAAATGACTAACAGTGTGTGTCTCTAGAGAAGACCATAGATAATGGACTAACAGTGTGTGTCTCTAGAGAAGACCATAGATAATGAGCTAACAGGGTGTGTTTGTAGAGAAGACCATAGATAATGGACTAACAGTGTGTGTCTCTAGAGAAGACCATAGATAATGGACTAACAGTGTGTGTCTCTAGAGAAGACCATAGTAATGGACTAACAGTGTGTGTTTTCAGAGAAGACCATAGATAATGGACTAACAGTGTGTGTTTGTAGAGAAGACCATAGATAATGGACTAACAGTGTGTGTCTCTAGAGAAGACCATAGATAATGGACTAACAGTGTGTGTTTCTAGAGAAGACCATAGATAAGGACTAACAGTGTGTGTCTCTAGAGAAGACCAGAGATAATGGACTAACAGTGTGTGTTTCTAGAGAAGACCATAGATAATGGACTAACAGTGTGTGTTTCTAGAGAAGACCATAGATAATGACTAACAGTGTGTGTTTCTAGAGAAGACCATAGATAATGGACTAACAGTGTTTGTTTCTAGAGAAGACCATAGATAATGGACTAACAGTGTGTGTCTCTAGAGAAGACCAGAGATAATGGACTAACAGTGTGTGTTTCTAGAGAAGACCATAGATATGGACTAACAGTGTGTGTCTCTAGAGAAGACCAGAGATAATGGACTAACAGTGTGTGTTTCTAGAGAAGACCATAGAAATGGACTACAGGGTGTGTTTGTAGAGAAGACCATAGATAATGGACTAACAGTGTGTGTCTCTTAGAGAAGACCATAGATAATGGACTAACAGTGTGTGTCTCTAGAGAAGACCATAGATAATGGACTAACAGTGTGGTGTCTCTAGAGAAGACCATAGATAATGGACTAACAGTGTGTTTCTAGAGAAGACCAGAGATAATGGACTACAAGTGTGTTTCTAGAGAAGACCATAGATAATGGACTAACAGTGTTGTTTCTAGAGAAGACCATAGATAATGGACTAACAGTGTGTGTTTCTAGAGAAGACCATAGATAATGGACTAAAGTGTGGTTTCTAGAGAAGACCATAGATAATGGACTAACAGTGTGTGTCTCTAGAGAAGACCAGAGATAATGGACTAACAGTGTGTGTTTCTAGAGAAGACCATAGAAATGGACTAACAGTGTGTGTCTCTAGAGAAGACCAGAGATTATGGACTAGCAGGCTAACAGTGTGTGTTTCTAGAGAAGACCATAGATAATGGACTAACAGTGTGTGTTTGTAGAGAAGACCATAGATAATGGACTAACAGGCTAACAGTGTGTGTTCTAGAGAAGACCATAGATAATGGACTAACAGTGTGTGTTTCTAGAGAAGACCATAGATAATGGACTAATAGTGTGTGTCTCTAGAGAAGACCATAGATAATGGACCAACAGTGTGGTCTCTAGAGAAGACCATAGATAATGGACTAACGGTGTGTTTCTAGAGAAGACCATAGATAATGGACTAACAGTGGTTGTCTCTAGAGAAGACCATAGATAATGGACTAACAGTGTGTCTCTAGAGAAGACCATAGATAATGGACTAACAGTGTGTGTCTCTAGAGAAGACCATAGATAATGGACTAGCAGGCTAACAGTGTGTGTTTCTAGAGAAGACCATAGATAAGGACTAACAGTGTGGGTTTGTAGAGAAGACCATAGATAATGGACTAACAGTGGTGTGTTTGTAGAGAAGACCATATATAATGGACTAACAGTGTGTGTCTCTAGAGAAGACCAAGATAATGGACTAACAGGCTAAGTGTGTGTTTGTAGAGAAGACCATAGATAATGGACTAACAGTGGGTGTTTGTAGAGAAGACCATAGATAATGGACTAACGATGTGTGTCTCTAGAGAAGACCATAGATAATGGACTAACAGGCTAACAGTGTGTGTCTCTTAGAGAAGACCATAGATAATGGACTAACAGTGTGTGTTTCTAGAGAATACCATAGATAATGGACTAACAGTTTGTCTCTAGAGAAGACCATAGATAATGGACTAACAGTGTGTGTTTCTAGAGAAGACCATAGATAATGGTCTAACAGTGTGTGTCTCTAGAGAAGACCATAGATAATGGACTAACAGTGGTGTGTCTGTAGAGAAGACCATAGATAATGGACTAACAGTGTGTGTTTGTAGAGAAGACCATAGATAATGGACTAACAGTGTGTGTTTCTGGAGAAGACCATACATAATGGACTAACAGTGTGTCTCTCTAGAGAAGACCATAGATAATGGTCAACAGTGTGTGTTTGTAGAGAAGACCATAGATAATGGACTAACAGTGTGTGTCTCTAGAGAAGACCATAGATAATGGACTAACAGGGTGTGTTTGTAGAGAAGACCATAGATAATGGACTAACAGTGTGTGTCTCTAGAGAAGACCATAGATAATGGACTAACAGTGTGTGTCTCTAGAGAAGACCATAGATAATGGACTAACAGGGTGTGTTTGTAGAGAAGACCATAGATAATGGACTAACAGTGTGTGTCTCTAGAGAAGACCATAGATAATGGACTAACAGTGTGTGTCTCTAGAGAAGACCATAGATAATGGACTAACAGTGTGTGTTTGTAGAGAAGACCATAGATAATGGACTAACAGTGTGTGTCTCTTAGAGAAGACCATAGATAATGGACTAACAGTGTGTGTTTCTAGAGAAGACCATAGATAATGGACTAACAGTGTGTGTCTCTAGAGAGACCAGAGATAATGGACTAACAGTGTGTGTTTCTAGAGAAGACCATAGATAATGGACTAACAGTGTGTGTTTCTAGAGAAGACCATAGATAATGGACTAACAGTGTGTGTTCTAGAGAAGACCATAGATAATGGACTAACAGTGTGTGTTTCTAGAGAAGACCATAGATAATGGACTAACAGTGTGTGTCTCTAGAGAAGACCAGAGATAATGGACTAACAGTGTGTGTTTCTAGAGAAGACCATAGATAATGGACTAACAGTGTGTGTCTCTAGAGAAGACCAGAGATAATGGACTAACAGTGTGTGTTTCTAGAGAAGACCATAGATAATGGACTAACAGGGTGGTTTGTAGAGAAGACCATAGATAATGGACTAACAGTGTGTGTCTCTAGAGAAGACCATAGATAATGGACTAACAGTGTGTGTCTCTAGAGAAGACCATAGATAATGGACTAACAGTGTGTGTCTCTAGAGAAGACCATAGATAATGGACTAACAGTGTGTGTTTCTAGAGAAGACCATAGATAATGGACTAACAGTGTGTGTCTCTAGAGAAGACCAGAGATAATGGACTAACAGTGGTGTCTCTAGAGAAGACCAGAGATAATGGACTAACAGGGTGTGTCTCTAGAGAAGACCAGAGATAATGGACTAACAGGGGTGTGTCTCTAGAGAAGACCAGAGATAATGGACTAACAGTGTGTGTTTCTAAGAGAGACCATAGATAATGGACTAACAGTGTGTGTCTCTAGAGAAGACCATAGATAATGGACTAACAGTGGTGTCCTAGAGAAGACCAGATAATGGACTAACAGTGGGTGTCTCTAGAGAAGACCAGAGATAATGGACTAACAGGGTGTGTTTATAGAGAAGACCAGAGATGTTTTATTTATTTGAGAGATGAGACTATGAGGACCCTGTCTGAGTCACTCCTTCTCCCTGCTTTACAACAACCCTCTGATTGGGTGACACCCTACTACAGGCATTTAGAGAGGAGAGATGGAATAAATTATTTGAGAAGAGAGGAGAGACGGTAGAAAGGATTTGAGAAGAGAGGAGATGCTGGAACAGGCTGTGGAAACTCTTCTCTCACATCAGTAGAAGAGACTGAAATGGACTTAAATAGGATTCATATAGGAGTCAGATAAGACTCATATAGGAGTCAGATAAGACTCATATAGGAGTCAGATAAGAGTCATATAGGAGTCAGATAAGAGTCATATAGAGAAGACATTTAGGAGTCATTTAGGAGTCAGATAAGAGTAATTTAGGAGTCAGATAGGAGTCATATAGGAGTCATTTAGGAGTCAGATAAGAGTCATATAGGAGTCAGATAAGAGTCATATAGAGAAGACATTTAGGAGTCAGATAAGAGTCATTTAGGAGTCAGATAAGAGTCATTTAGGAGTCAGATAAGAGTCATATAGGAGTCATATAGGAGTCAGATAAGAGTCATTTAGGAGTCATATAAGGTTTGCCAAATATACGAATCTTCCAATTCAACTCAACAGGACAACAGGAGCGGCGCTGTGCTTTTAGACTCCCTGTTGATGTGTTTGTTGTTCCTCAGTCACTCGGTCGCGTTGTTACCATGGTAATTACCGTTCTACAGACTCAGCAGCATATTGTAGACTGATGCCCGGTCATTATGAACAGGGATTATGACGGTTTGATATAAATGACACTACAGTGGCCTGGAAATACGTTGACATTTGCTAAAGTAGGCAAATAATTAGTCGGAAACTAATTTGCCGTCATTGTGATTCTTTCAAATGTACTTTAGAGAGACATCAATGTTGCTATTAGCTAGCACAGTTTGTTTGAAAATGGCTAACGATGCTAATGTTAGCTAGCAAAGTTTGTTAAAAATGGCTAACGATGCTAATGTTAGCTAGCAGAGTTTGTTAAAAATGGCTAACGATGTGGTCTGATCCACAACAGAATAACAAATGTGTCTGAATCTACAGAATAAACTGTGACCAGATACGTGTCCTGATCTACAAGAATAACAATGTGTCCTGATCTACAGAATAACAATGTGTCTGATCTACACAGAATAACAATGTGTCTGATCTAACAGAATAACATGTGTCTGATCCACACAGAATAACAATGTGTCTGATCCACAACAGAATAACAATGTGTCTGATCTACACAGATAACAATGTGTCTGATCCACAGAATAACAATGTCGGTCCTGATCCACACAGAATAACAATGTGTCTGATCCCACACAGAATAACAATGTGTCTGATCCACAGAAAACAATGTGTCTGATCTCAGAATAACAATTGTCTGATCTACAGAATAACAATGTGTCTGATCCTACAAGAATAAACACACGTGTGTCTCGAATCACATCAGAATAACAATGTGTTCTGATCTACAGAAATAACAATGTGTCTGATCCACACAGCATAAACAATGTGTCTGATCTACAGAATAACAATGTGTCTGATCTACAGAATAACCAAGTGTCTGATCTACAGAATAACAATGTGTCTGATCCCACTACAGAATAACAATGTGTCTGATCCACACAGAATAACAATGTGTCTGATCCAACAGAATAAAATGTGTCTGAATCCACCAGAATAACAATGTGTCTGATTGCCACACAGAATAACATTGTGTCTCTGATCTACAGAATAACAATGTGTCCCTGATCCACACAGAAATAACAATGTGTCTGATCTACAGAATAACAATGTGTCTGATCTACAGAATAACATGTGTCTGATCACAAGAATAACAATGTGTCTGGCTCACACAGAATAACATGTTCTGATCACAAGAATAACAATGTGTCTGATCCACACAGAATACAATGTGTCTGATCCACACAGAATAACAATGTGTCTGATCCACACAGAATAACAATTGTGCTGATCCACAGAAATAACAAGTGTCTGATCCACACAGAATAACAATGTGTCTGATCTACAGAATAACAATGTGTCTGATCCACACAGAATAACATGTGTCTGATCCACACAGAATAACAATGTGTCTGATCCACGGGAATACCAATGTGTCTGATCACGGATAACATGTGTCTGATCTAACAGATAACAATGTGTCCTGATCCACACAGAATAAAAATGTGTCTGATCCACAAAGAAAACAAATGTGTCTGATCCACACGAATAACAATGTGTCCTGCTCCACACAGAATAAACCAATGGGTCTGATCTCACACAGATAACAAATGTGTCTGATCACACAGAATAACAATGGTGATCTAAGATCCACACAGAATAAACATGTGTCTGATCCACAGAAATAACAATGTGTCTGATCCACACAGAATAACAAATGTGTCTGATCCACACAGAATAAAATGTGTCTGATCCACACAGAAATAACAATGTGTCTGATCCACACAGAATAACAATGTGTCTGATCCACACAGAATAACAATGTGTCTGATCTACACAGAATAACAATGGTCTGATCCACCAGAAAATAACAATGTGTCTGATCTACAACGAATAACAATGTGTTGATCTAAAGAATAACAATGTGTCTGATCCACACAGAATAACAATGTGTCATCCAGAATAAGTTCTGATCCACAGATAACAATGTGTTGATCCACACAGATATAACACTGTGTCTGATCACACAGAATAACAATTGTGTCTGATCCACACAGAAATAACAATGTGTCTGATCTACAGAATAACAATGTGTCTGATCTACAACGAATAACAAATGTGTCTGATCCACACAGAAAACAATGTGTCTGATCTAACACAGAAAAGCAATGTGTCTGATCCACAGAATAACAATGTGTCTGATCATCAGAATAACAATGTGATCCACAGAATAACAATGTGTCTGATCTCACAGAATAACAATGTGTCTGGATCCACCAGAATAACAATGTGTCTGATCTACAGAATAACAATGTGTCCTTGATCCACAAGAATAACAATGTGTCTGATCTACAGAATAACAATGTGTCTGATCCACACAGAATAACAATGTGTCTGATCCACTCAGAATAACAATGTGTCTGATCCACAGAATAAACAATGTGTTCTGATGCCACAGAAATAACAATGTGTCTGATCCACACGAATAACAATGTGTCTGATCTACACAGAAACAGTCAAATAACAATGTGTCTGATCCAACAGAATAACAATGTGTCTGATCCACAGAATAACAATGTGTCTAGATCCACACAGAATAACAATGTGTCTGATCCACAGAATAAAAGTGTCTGATCCCACAGAATAACAATGTGTCTGTCTACACAGAATAACAATGTGTCTGATCTAACAGAATAACAATGTGTCTGATCAACAGAATAACAATGTGTCTGAATCTACACAGAATAACAATGTGGTCTGATCCACACGAATAATGTTCTGATCTACAGAATAAAATGTGTCTGATCTACAGAATAACAATGTGTCTGATCCACAACAATGTCTATCTACAGAATAACATTGTGTCTGATCACACAGAATAACAATGTGTCTGATCTACAGAATAACATGTGTCTGAATCCACAGAATAACAATGTGTCTGATCTACAGAATAACAATGTGTCTGTCCACACAGAATAACAATGTTCTGATCTACAGAATAACAATGTGTCTGATCCAACGAATAACAATGTGTCTGATCCACAACAGATCACAATGTGTCTGATCACAGAATAACATGTTCTGATCAACACAGAATAAAAATGTGTCTGATTCTACACAGAATAACAATGTGTCTGATCCACACAGAATAACAATGTGTCTGATCTACAGAATAACAATGTGTCTGATCACAGAATAACAATGTGTCTGATCCACACAGAATAACAAGTGTGTCTGATCCACACAGAATAACAATGTGCGATCACAGAATACAATGTGTCTGATCCACACAGAATAACAATGTGGTCTGATCTACAGAATAACAATGTGTCTGATTCACAAGAATAACATGGTTCTGATCACACAGAATAACAATGTGTCTGATCCACCAGAATAACAATGTGTTCTGATACACAGAATAACAATGTGTCTGATCCACACAGAATAACAATGTTCTGATCTACAGAATAACAATGTGTCTGATCTACAGAATAACAATGTGTTGATCTACAGAATAACAATGTGTCTGATCTACAGAATAACAATGTGTCTGTCCAGTACAAGTCGATCAGAAATGTCTATACAGATAAAGTGTCTGATACGTACATGCTATCTACGAATAACATGTTCTGCATCTACGAATAACATGTTCATCTCAGTATGTGGCTACACGATCAGTACGCAATACGATTATTCCCGAACGGACGACACTCGAATCATAACTCACATTACTGCTGTAACTCATACATCATAACGACGTTAGTTCTTCTAAACTCATATATCAAAACTGTACAACCCAGTTCCTACATTTGAAATAAAAATGGTGCTACATTTGAACAACAACTTAATACAAGCTGTGCTCATTTATATCTGGGGACCTCAGGATGACAAAGCAGATCAGATTACTGAATGTAAGTACATTATTTACCTTCAGAGGTGAATGTATCAAACCAGTTGCCGTGATAAAATGTTTTGTTGTTGTGCCCTCTCCTCAAACATAGCACGGAACTTTTTCACAGTAAAGCTACTGTAATTGGAACTGGCAGTTAGATTACAAGATGTAAGCTTTCTGCCATATAGACATGTCCATGTCCCGGAAAGTTGGCTGTAGTATACAACTCATTCTTAGTCACATTAGGCAAACAACCGTACCGGTTTAGGGACACCCATCCCGTAGAGGTTATTATGTAGAAGTGTTTAGCAACGTATTCTGTTCTTATTTACAAAAAAATTATCTCGCTCTCTCTCTCTCTCACACACACACACACACACACACACACACACACACACACACAACCACACACACACACACACACACACACACACACACACACACACACACAGAGCTAGGGGGTTCACGGAGGTGGTGGCGTTGGCCATGCAACCGAGAGTAGGGCGGCAGCATATACAGATGCTGAGAGGGCTGCAGACCAGGCCCACTGTGTTTGTACCTACCTGTAAAAAGGACAGACTTGACGAGTGTCACCACATCACGACTGGCGTTGTACCCGGCACACACGATGGCCCAGTGAAGGGTCTGAAGAGGAGAGAGAGAGAGAACGGAAAGAGAGAGATATCGAGGTAAGGAAGAAGAGAGATCGAAGAGAGACAGCGGGGGAGAGAGAGAGAGAGATCGAGGTAGAGAGAGCGGGAGAGAGAGATACAGTGGGGGAGAGAGAGAGAGGATGAGAGATAGAGAGGGATCGAGGGAGCGACAGATAGAGAGAGAGAGAGAGAGCGAGCGAGAGAGAGAAGAAGAGAGAGATAGAGAGAGATCGAGGGAGAGAGAGAGAGAGAGACAGAGAGAGAGATAGAGACAGAGAGAGATAGAGAGAGAGAGAGAGAGAGAGAGAGAGAGAGAGACAGCGAGAGAGAGAGAGAGAGAGAGAGAGAGAGAGAGAAGAGAGAGAGAGAGAGAGAGAGAGAGATCGAGGGAGAGAGAGAGAGAGAGAGACATAGGAGAGAGAGAGAGGATGAGAGAGAGAGAGGATGAGAGAGAGAGATAGGGAGAGAGATAGGGAGAGAGACAGAGAGAGACAGAGAAACAGAGAGAGAGAGGATGAGAGAGAGAGTGATCGAGGGAGAGAGAGAGAGAGGGGAAAGAACATTATTTTCCATTACATAATTTTCTACAAAGTCCAACATGATGTGTACTCTGCTTGTAGCAGTAACAGAACCCCTTATCACACGTCTCTGAACACTAAGCACCATTTAGTTGAGGTCATTATTTCAGAGGGAATAGTTTTTATCCCCCATCAAGACTAAATCCACCATTAGAACCCACTATAGTAGCACCAGGGGAAGAATACAGTATGTGAATTTACCAAATAACTAGATCAAGCCCAGGGTTTCATCTACTGCCCTCTAGGAACCAATCCAGTCTTGGAAAGTTCAACGTTAGCACGAGGCTAAAACCCTTTATGTACAACATGGGGTTGTACATTTGGTCACAGTATTGTATTGAACATTCGTTTCAGGACTGATGCCTGACTGAGTGTTGTCCTCGATGCTTTGTCTTGACGCTGATGAATATTTAAACAAAAGTACATTACGGTTGCTTAGTAGGAAAACCTTTTGTCATCATTGTCATCATGACTCTCCTAGGATAGGATAAAGTAATCCTCCTAACCCCCCCCTCCCCTTAAATGAGTTAGATGCACTATTGTAAAGTGGTTGTTCCACTGGATATCATAAGGTGAATGCACCAATTTGTAAGTCGCTCTGGATAAGAGCGTCTGCTAATGACTTAAATGAAATGTAAATGTAATTGTGATGACGCCAGATTGACTTTAGACCCAGTATAACATTAGCCAGCTAACATTAGCAAT
>NW_019948834.1:15043-16381 GCF_002910315.2 Salvelinus sp. IW2-2015
CTCTAGACATGTTTAGTAGATGACCTACCTAGCTGACCTCTAGACATGTTTAGTAGATGACCTACCTAGCCTCACACAGATATTATAATGGTAAACATCTCTTCAATCGGTTAGTTTTCCTATCTCCAGGTTTTCGGAGGACTCCTCATTCCACGGGTAGTTTAAACTACAGACGATGTTTACTTAATCTGGGAAAAATGACTGGAAGACCAGAATGTGTTTTGTTTAGTAAAACAATCCTACTCCAACACGGGGACAGTAACAGCAGTGTGGCGACTACACACATGTAATGCTGTGTGTGTAGATGGATGAAGAGACTGTAAATTCCACTGTCCTGCAGTTCCAGACACATCCACTAGAGGGACGAGAGGAAAACTTCAATTAGAAAAGCCTGCACAGGATGAGATGTACAGGATACTAACCAATACATTGTTGGCTTAATGTGTCATTTTGGTACATCAGAAATGTTGTGGTCTGTTCTCACTGGGGTTCTGTTTGGCCAGTTCAACCCACTGGTGTGTTATGTGTCTGGGAATGTGTCACTATGGGAAAGTGAATAAGGAAATGTTTAGGAAACTGGGGAGAACATTGACCAGAGGTCTATGGCTCTGACACTGCGTCAGATCCAAAATGGCGACCCAGTGGCCCTGCCAGACCAGTAGTGCCCCCTAGCTGCCAGGTCTTTGTTAATATTGCCAACTCTAAATGCTTTGGTTAATGAATGATAATGTAGAGATAATATATATAAATAAAACGTGTCTTTAATAAGGTGTAGCACGTTATTAAAAAAAAATCTTTATTTTATTTCTTATTAGACTAGGCAAGTCAGTTAAGAACACATTCTTATTTACAATGACGGCCTACCGGTGAACAGTGGGTTAACTGCCTTGTTCAGGGGCAGAACGACAGATTTTCACCTTGTCAGCTCGGGGGATCCAATCTTCCAACCTTTCAGTTACAAGTCCAACGCTCTAACCACTAGGCTACCTGCTCTAACCACTAGGCTACCTGCTCTAACCACAAGGCTACCTGCAGCCCCATTCAGAAGAGATGTGCAATTTTCAAAACGTTGTTCGTGCCAATCGAGGTCAAATACACATGGATGTGTTTTGAGGGGAGATTTTGTTATAAATATTCAAATTGTATGTGTATAGTTATCATGGTGCCTTTTTCGCATAAATCTGCTAATTCTGCAATAAACACAGTGATTTTAGAAACCAGATCCCACAAAGAAACCGTTGTCCATGTTGAATCACCTTGTAGAGAATCACAAGTCATGTTGAATCACCTTGTAGAGAATCACAAGTCATGTTGAATCACCTTGTAGAGAATCACAAG
>NW_019948835.1:0-1721 GCF_002910315.2 Salvelinus sp. IW2-2015
GCCATTATGGCCAAACTATGTTATATTTTTGTTTCATCAGACCAGAGGACATTTCTCCAAAAGTACGATCTTTGTCCCCGTGTGCAGTTGCAACCCGTAGTCTGGATTTTTTATTGGCAGTTTTGGAGCAGTGGTTTCTTCCTTGCTGAGTGGCTCTTCAGGTATGTCGATTAGGACTCGTTTTACTGTGGATATAGATATTTTGTACCTGTTTCCTCCTGCATCTTCACCACATGTCCTTTGCTGTTGTTCTGGATTGATTTGCACTTCGCACAAAGTACGTTAATCTCTAGGAGACAGAACGCGTCTCCTTCCTGAAGCTGGCTGCGTGGTCCCATGGTGTTAATACTTGTGTACTATTGTTTTTACAGATCAACGTGGTACCTTCAGGCGTTTGGAAATTGCTGCCAAGGATGAACCAGACTTGTAGAGGTCGACAATTTTTTTCTGAGGTCTTGGCTGATTTCTTTTGATTTTCCCATGATGTCAAGCAAAGAGGCACTGAGTTTGAAGGTAGGCCTTGAAGTACATCCACAGGTACACCTCCACTTGACTCAAATGATGTCAATTAGCCTATCAGAAGCTTCTAAAGCCATGACATAATTTTCWGGAATTTTCCAAGCTGTTTAAAGGCACAGTCAACTCAGTGTATGTAAACTTCTGACCCACTGGAATTGTGATACAGTGAATTAGAAGTGAAATAATCTGTCTGTAAACAACTGTTGGAAAAATTACTTGTGTCATGCACAAAGTAGATGTCCTAACCGACCTGCCAAAACTATAGTTTGTTAACAAGAAATTTGTGGAGTAGTTGAAAAACTAGTTTTAATGACTACAACCTAAGTGTATGTAAACTTCCGACTTCAACTGTACCTAATAAACATAAATCTAAAGGGGTGAATGAGAATATGTACATGTATGTATATGGATGAGCGATGGCCGAGCAGTATAGGCAAGGTGAAATGGATGGTATTAAATACAGTATATACAGGTGATATGAGTAATGTAAGATATGTAAACATTATTAAAGTGGCATTGTTTAAAGTGACTAATGATCAATTTATTAACGTGTTCAGTGATTGGGTCTCAATGTAGGCAGCAGCCTCTCTGAGTTAGTGATGGCTGTTTAGCAGTCTGATGGACTTGAGATAGAAGCTGTTTTTCAGTCTCTCGGTCCCAGCTTCGATGCACCTGTACTGACCTCGCCTTCTGGGTGATAGCGGGGTGAACAGGCAGTGGCTCGGGTGGTTGATGTCCATGATGATATTTTTGGCCTTCCTGTGACATCGGGTGCTGTAGGTGTCCTGGAGGAAAGGTAGTTTGCCCACCTGTGATGCGTTGTTCAGACCTCACTACCCTCTGGAGAGCCTTGCGATTGAGGGCGGTGCAGTTGCTGTACCAGGCTGTGACACTGCCCGACAGGATGCTCTCGATTGTGCATCTGTAAAAGTTTGTCAGGGTTTTGGGTGACAAGCACAAATTTCTTCAGCCTCCTGAGGTTGAAGAGGCGCTGTTGCACCTTCTTCACAACGCTGTCTGTGTGGGTGGACCATTTCAGTTTGTCTGCGATGTGTACGCCGAGGAACTTAAAACTTTCCACCTTCTCCACTTGCTGTCACTTCGATGTGGATAAGGGGTGCTCCCTCTGCTGTTTCCTGAAGTCCACCGATCATTCTCCTCTTGTATTTGTTTTTTTATGCTTATGAGTGAGAATCTCTTCT
>NW_019948835.1:12005-13556 GCF_002910315.2 Salvelinus sp. IW2-2015
TAATAATGATGTGATACTACTGTAATAATAATACTGTGTTTAATACTGTGATAATACTGTAATAATACTACTGTAATACTGTTATAATAACCTCTATGTTCTACTCAGTCTTGACTGATTACATTATATAGGGGTGGTACAGTTCAGTAACAAAGTGGTTATTTCCAAGCTGCTGTCGTACACCCTCTGTTTCTATGTGTTTGACTTGGCATACATTTTGTGATTAATGACATTCTGTGATTAATGACATTCTGTGATTAATGTCATTTTGTGATTAACACATTTTGTGATTAATGTCATTTTGTAATTAACTCTCTCATTGATTCATTTTGTGATTAACTGTGTTTTAAATCACTCAGGTTCAGGTATGATGTCGACAACAAACAGAGCCATTGAATTGAGTGTTAAAATATTCCACTGTTTTCTCCCTGCAGATCCAAACATCAYCGTCACTGAACCCACAGTGAAAGTCCTWSCACCCTCCACTAAGGAGTGTGAAGACAMAAACAAGAAGAAGAAGAAGACCCTGGTGTGTGTGGTCACCCACTTCTACCCCGACCACGTCACGGTCTACTGGCAAGTCAACAATGTCAACACAACTGCAGGCGCCGGGACCGACAACAAGGCCTTGTGGGATAAAGATAGTTTATACAGTATCACCAGCAGACTGAGAGTCCCAGCCAATGACTGGCACAACCCAAAGAACAGTTTCACCTGCAATGTCATCTTTTACAATGGGACTGGAAATACAACTGCGAAACACACCATTAGTGGAGATCTCCAWGGTAATAAAACATGAACACTGTCTGTGTTWATGAGAAGAAAGAGATTTGACTGAACTAGTCCACTAGTTTTGAGGCTCTAATGTATTCCCCTGTGTCTAAGTGGTACTGTGGTGTATAATCTCATCTGAAACTCTCCTTCTTTGTTTCTTTCAGGTCAAATTGGGGGAGAGATACAGTATGCAGAGGTCATCAGTACACGTATGTAGCGTCATCAGTGTACAGTAATCTGCAAGGCCATCAGTACATGCAGGTCATTCAATCAGAGACAGTTCCATCAGCCTACAGTTGCTCGCATATCAGTTACAGATGTCCTCTCGTACAGCATCAGACAGTATGCAGGTCATTAGTCACAGTATGCAGGTCCATCAGTACCGTATGCCAGTCATCAGACTAGAGTATGTCAGCGGTCATCAGTACAGTATTCAGCAATACCAGTACAGTCATTCCCAGTACAGCTATCGCAGGTCATCAGTAACCAGATATGCAGTCACATCAGTATCAACTGCAGTCATCACAGTACAGTATGTAGTCAATCAGACTACAGTATCCAGCGCCTCCGAGTCATCAGTACCAGTATGCAGGTCAATCTACATAACAGTATGTTAGGTCATCAGTAGAGTATTGCAGTCATCTCAGTTACATACTAGCAGGTCATCAGTAACAGTCAGCAGAGTCATCAGATAACAGTATGCAGTATCATCAGTACAGCTATTGCCATGTCTACTCTTTTTACGACTACAAAATGGCACATATTTACCTGTCGTCT
>NW_019948835.1:15552-16899 GCF_002910315.2 Salvelinus sp. IW2-2015
GCTTTTAATTTTTTATAAATTTGAAACAATTTCTAAAAACATTATTCCACTTTGATATTATGGGGTATTGTGTGTAGGCCAATTACACAAAATCTCAATTGTATCCATTTTAAATTCAGACTATAACACAACAAAATGTGGAATAAGTCGAGGGATATGAATACATTCTGAAGGCACTGTATGGGAAAGTAATCAGATTCACACATGCAAACACACACACACACACGTTTCACCCAGCGAGGAGAAGGTCACATGCAGTACCAGTCAAAAGTTTGGACACACCTACTCATTCAAGAGTTTTCCTTTATTTTTACAATGTTCTACATTGGAGAATAATACTGAAGACATCAAAACTATCAAATAAGACATATGGAATCATGTAGTGAACAAAAAAGTGTTAAACAAATCAAAATATATTCAAGAATTTAGAATCTTCATTGTAGCCACCCTTTGCCTTGAGGACAGCTTTGCACACGCTTGGYATTCTCTCAACCAGCTTCACCTGGAATGCTTTTTCCAGTCTTGAAGGAGTTCCCACATCTGCTGAGGACTTGTCTGCTTTTCCTTCACTCTGCGGTCCAGCTCATCCCAAACCATCTCAATTGGGTTGAGGTCCGGTGATTGTGGAGGCCAGGTCATCTGATGCAGCACTCCATCACTCTCCTTCATGGTCAAATAGCCCTTACACAGCCTGGAGGTGTCTTGGGTCATTGTCCTGTTGAAAAACAAATGATAGTCCTACTAAGCGCAAACCAGATGGGATGGYGAATAGCTGCAGAATGCTRTGGTAGCCATGCTGGTTAGGTGTGGCTTGAATTCTAAATAAATCACAGACGGTGTCACCAGCAAAGAATCCYCACACCATCACACCTCCTCCYCCATGCTTCATGGTTGGAACCACACATGCGAAGATCATCCGTTCACCTACTCTGCATCTCACAAAGACAYGGCGGTTGGAACCAAAAATCTCAAATTTGGGCTCWTCAGACCAAAGKACAGATTTACACCGGTCAAATGTCCATTACTTGTGTTTCTTAGCCCAAGCAAGTCTCTTCTTCTTATTGGTCTCCTTTAGTTGTGGTTTCTTGGCAGCAATTTGACCATGAAAGCCTGATTCACGCAGTCTCCTCTGAACAGTTTATGTTGAGAGGTGTCTATTACTTGAACTCTGTGAAGCATTTATTTGAGCTGCAATTTCTGAGGCTGGTAACTCTAATGAATGTATCCTCTGCAGCAGAGGTAACTCTGGGTCTTCCTTTCCTGTGGCGGTGCTCATGAGAGCCAGTTTCATCATAGCGCTTGATGGTTTTTGCGACTGCACTTGAATACAGTTCTTGAAATTTTCCG
>NW_019948836.1:0-13552 GCF_002910315.2 Salvelinus sp. IW2-2015
CCAGGAAGGAGAGATATGAGTAAAGAAAGAAGGGATAACCCTGGTCTGTAGTGTGTTTGACATAAGGAGGGATCGGAGTTGTAGGTTTTTTCAGAACGGGGTGCAATCTTCTCGCTCTCTGAACGACGGATAGGGACGTAGCCTAAGCGGTCAACGGATGAGTTGCTCGAGCGAGGTTGAGGTACAGGGAGAATGGTCTCCGGAAAATGGTCTGGAGAGAGAGGTAGGGGATAGGGTCAAAGCCGGCCCTGCAGGTTGTTGGTGCACGCCTCGGCCGTCCGCAAGACGCGAGATTTCATTCTGGACGAAGGCGGAGCTACACAGCGGTCCAAAGCACAGGCTATGTGGGCAGTCTGTGAGCCCGACCCCGCGATGTTCGGTCTTGAACTCCTTAGCAAGACGAGGATCGGGACTGTCGTTCGACCGTTCTTTCTCAAAAATCGGTTGACCGAAGCTCGTCTGTCAGAGAGGGAGGAGGGGGGGGGCGCCGCGGGTAGGGGGTAGGAGTGACTCTCCAGGAGGGAGGAGCACAGGCTGGCACAGAGCTTCTTAGGCCGTCTCAGAGGCAGACTGCTTGGCATTACGAGTTGGTAGAGAAGTGGCTTTAGCAAGCAGAGACCACGAAGAGGAATAAATGTAGAGAGGCAGGAGTCGAAGACGGATGCCAGGCCCTCGCCAGTGGAGGCGAGTTTTTCCTCCATTTCCGCCTCCGGCCTCCCCCCAGCCCTGCTCCGAGCGGTCCACTGTTCTGTGAGCTCGCCAAGACGTCAGTTCCGAAGCACCGGCAAGCGGGAGGGGAGGAACCGAGCCGGCCTTGGAGTGATATGGGGACATAGTAGACGTCCAAACGGAATCGCAGAAAGGGCAGAGAGGAGGGTTGAAGGCAGAATCAGGAGATAGTGTTGAGAACGGTTTGCGCGCAGAGGGAAGACTGATAAGGATGCAGAAGAGCGAGTAGAAGTAGCCGGGGAGACAGAGAGGCGAAAGGTTGGGACGTCCGCGCGCATACCCATCCGAGTACGGGGTCAGTCGTGGGAAGTGTTGGGATCGAGAGCGAGAGGGAAAACGACACTAAGGTAGTGGCTCGGAGACTTGGACGGGGAGTTGCCAACTGAGGTTAGCCTGGAAGAACGCATTCTACGTCAGATGAGTCAAGCGTATTGCCCTGCTCTTGTTGAGTAGGGGGGGAAGGTGAGAGGGTGAGCTCAAAAGCAGGAGAGGAGTGGAAAGATAGGAATGGGCAGAGAGGAAGTGAAGTCATAAGGTATGAGCATGGGAGGTTAAAGTCAACCTCAGAACTTCGTGAGAGGTGCAAGCCCGTCCTCCCAGGCGAAATGGAGCTTATCCACGGCATGCAGCCTCATTGATGAATCTCTCCAAGTGGATACCTGGAGGGCGATAAATGATAAGGATGTTAAGCTGAAAAGGGCTGGTAACTTGTGACAGCTATGGGAATTCAAAGGGAGCCGATACGCACAGATGGCGTAAGGGGAGCAAAGGAGAGAATGACCCCACTTGGGAGAGATGAGCGCATCCCGGGTGCCACCACTCCCTCCCCCGCTGACCAGCAAGCTCTCCGGGCGTGTTGGCGAGAACACGTGGGCAGACGTAAGAAGCACGCAGCAGTACGACGTAGCCCAGTGTTATCTGTGGTTGAGCCATGTTTCCGTGTCCCCGTGCCAGCAAGTCGAGGGGACCTGGAGGGACGCCTAGGCTGAGATTGACTCCTGCCTTGTGTGGCGCCCCGGATTCGGCCAGTTCCAGTAGGCTTACCCCGTGAGCCCTCGGAACTCCACGTGGGTCGTGCGGGCTGGACCCCACCCGGTGTAGGGTGGTGCGCGGCCACCGCGGTGTGAACCGCCGTTTGTAGGTCCTGTGCAGAAGAGGAGAGAACAGGGATTCGACAACGACCACATCAGTTTGACACGCGCTACAGAAGAGGCTACCGCTAAAGCCAAGATGGAGATCTAGAATTGGACAAGCTGGCTACATCGACTCGAATGTTCCGAAATGTTAAGCTGTCACTCTCGCACTAAAAAAATAAAAAAATTTACAAAAAAATACAGAAAAATAATTAAATTAAAACACCATTGGAAAAATAAAAAAATACAAATAAAAAAATAAAAAATAAATATTATAAATGAAACTAAATAAAATCAAAAGATCTAATTGACTAATGATATAGTACTCTGCTGTGCGGGTTGAAGTAGCTGGCTAGCAGTGGCTGCGTTGTTGAAAGTGAATGCTGGCTCTCAGGTTGACCTCTCGACAATTTCTCCTTAAATTTTCGTTCTAACACTCCACCACTTACACATGGATATGCAAGACCATCGCAATACGACAACTAGCCTAACCACTCCGCTAATCAACGTCCGTTCCGTTGCTAATGTACAGTCTTCTACAGTTGCTCGCTGTTTCGGTAGAAGTTGGCCTAGCTAGCAGTGTTAGCTAGCAGTCGTTGGCTAGTAGGAGGACCGGCAGCGCGGCAGGCGACAAATAGCTGGCTAGCTAACCGATAATTACTCAAAGCTACACAATTATCTTAGATACAAAAGATAGCAACGAAAAACTATGTAGTAGCTAACACTACACAATATCATGTCGTTCCGTTGTTATGTAATCGTTTTCTAAGTGCTGCTAATCGGTGGCTAGCTGGCTAGCTAGCAGGGTTGAGCGTACGTTAACGTCTACGTTAGGACGAGAATACCTGGCTAGCGAACCTCAGCGAACCCTCGATAACATACACAAATTACCTTGAATATCAGGAGACGGCTACGTAGCCAGCTAAGTAGCTAGCTAAAAGATCAAAAAATCAAAGATAGCAAAGACAACTGTCGTCAAGCCAGCCACACTACACTAATCAAGTCGGTTCCGGGTTGTAATATGCATCGGTTTTACCAATGCTGCTATTCGGTGGCAATGCCTGGCCTAGCTAGGCAGTGTTGGCTACGCTTTGGCGTTACGTTTAGGACGAAATAAGCTGGCTGCGACGCTTCAATAACCTACACATTATGTTTTGATACAAAGACGGCTATGTAGCTAGCTAAGAATCAAAACAAATGCAAAACCGTTGTACTGTAATGAAAATGAAACCTCAGAACGTTTGTACTATAATGAACTGTAATGAAAAGTTATACTACTATTCGGGTTAGACGGTGGACGTTTGCTAGCTGGCTAGGCCTGCTGGGCGATAGCAGTGTGGACTACGATAGACGCCGAAATACGATAATTACGCATTATCCTTTGGATACGGCAGACGGCTATGTAGCTAGCTAAGAAGAAATTGCTAACAGGTTGGACAATAAACCTGTCTGTACTATATGAATGTAATGACATGGTATATGAAAAGTTTATACCTACTCCGAGCGAATGCAAATGCGCCGGCTCGCCCAAACCGGGATGTTTGGAGTGCAACGAAATCTATGGAAGTCGAGGTTTCGCTCACCTGAGGTTAGAGTATCTCATGATAAGCTGTAGCCGCGCACTATTTACCAGAGATTTTCCCATTTCATCTGTATTCTTCGTAGCTGTCTATATAACACCACCAAACAATGCTGGCATTAAGACCGCACTCAATGAGCTGTAATGGCCATAAGCAAACAGGAAAACCCTCATCCAGGAGTGGCCGGGGACTTTAATGCAGGGATACTTAAATCAGTTTTACCTCATTTCTACCAGCATGTTAAATGTGCAACCAGAGSGAAAAAAACTCTAGACCACCTTTACTCCACACACAAAGGCGCGTACAAAGTTCCCCCTCGCCCTCCATTTGGCAAATTTGACCATAATTCTATCCTCCTGATTCCTGCTTACAAGCAAAAACTAAAGCAGGAAGCACCAGTGACTCGGTCAATAAAAAAGTGGTCAGATGAAGCAGATGCTAAGCTACATGACTGTTTTGCTAGCACAGACTGAAACGCCACATCAGTCACTGGCTTCATCAATAAGTGTATCGATGACGTCATAGTGACCGTACGTACATACCMAAACCAGAAGCCATGGATTACAGGCAACATCCGCACTGAGCTAAAGGGTAGAGCTGCCGCTTTCAAGGTGCGGGACTCTAAACCAGAAGCTTATAAGAAATCCTGCTATGCCCTCCGACAAACCATCAAACAGGCAAAGCATCAATACAGGACTAAGATTGAATAGTATAGTACTTCCCCGGCTACGACGCTCATCAGATGTGGCAGGGCTTGCGCAGTATTACAGACTACAAGGCACTACAGAGGGTAGTGCCTACAGCCCAGTACATCAATGGGGCCAAGCTTCCTGTCATCCAGGACCTCTATACCAGTCGGTATAGAAGGCCCTAAAAATTGTCAAAGACTCCAGCTACCCTAGTCAGACTGTTCTCTCTGCTACTGCACAGCAAGYGGTACCGGAGCACCAAGTCTGGGTCCGAAACGCTTCTTAACATCTTCTACCTCCAAGCCTTTAGACTCCTGAACAGCTAATCAAAGGGCTATCCAGACTATTTGCATTGCCCCACCCCCCTCTTTACACTGCTGCTACTCTCTGTTTATTATCTWTGCATAGTCTCTTTAACTCTACCTACATGTACATATTACCTCAATTACCTCAAYTAACCGGTGCCCCCGCACATTGACTCTGTACCTGTACCCCCTGTATATATCCCTGCTATTRTTATTTACTGCTGCTCCTTAATTATTTGTTATCTCTCTTTTTTTAGGTATTTTCTTAAAACTGCATTGTTGGTTAAGGGCTTGTAAGTAATCATTTCACTGTAAGGTCTACACCTGTTGTGTTTGGCGCATGTGACAAATAGCATTTGATTTGATTAAGGCAGCCCCTACACCTCTCTGATTCAGACTGGTTGGTTTAAACGCGGAAGACACATTTCAGTTGAATTCATTCAGTTGTACAATTGACTAGTTATCCCCCTTTCCTTTTTCCATACTGTAAAGCCTGGCACAGCATTCCTTCAGTTACTGGGTAAGGAATTGGCTAGTGAGGTCGAGAAGCCTGGACCGGGAGCGCTTCTCTTTACAAGGCTCAGTTGAAAGCGCAAATGAGCTAGTGCTAGACTAGCATAAGCCTCTGCAGCCGGACTCTATTAGCGCATCCTCCTCTGAGAGGACATAACAGCGATAAGGGTATTTTGAAGGTCTGCTTTACTACATGAGCTCTAGGGGAGATAGAGCTGCGGAGCAGGCTTTGGTGAACTAAAGTTGCTGACCTGAATGGTTGACGTGAGGTCCCGATTCAATCAATTGCGGATAACAGAAAAAGCTCACTGCCTGTAGATTTAGAACGTTTACGAACTGACTCAGTTCATCACTGGATATTGACACGAACCACACCTGTCTCAAATACAGCATGACCATTTTTTTTTATTTGCAACTGATTGAATTGGTGTTAGGCTAGCTTGTTTGTTGTACAATAGTACTGAAGCTGCAATAGCTGTAAACATTACACTTGATCCTCAGAGTTGTAGTTGGAAAAAAAAAATCCTGGAACTTCTGAACCTACTAAGTAATGTCAATAGAAACCACTTGAAAAAAATGTTTTTGTGCGTTTGCAATCCAAACAGAGTAATGTATCGTCACGTCCTGTTCGACCCATGTCAATCAGCATCGCAGCTATGTCGACGACCATTCCACATTCTGTACAGGATATCGCCTCAGGAAGTACCAGTGGAATCTTCTTAATGACTTCCTGTAGCTTCGACCCAGTTTTACTGTACTCAAGCTTGACCCCTGACCCTAACTCATAGAGGTCATCAGTCAGTGATCAGTAATCATCAATGACACTGTAATCTACACCAGGCCCAGCTTGCCATTACAGAGTGTTTTGCTACTCAGTCCCCAGTGTTTGTATAAAAGTTGACATGTTATTGAAGAAAATGCAAAAAAGAGTATAGGTACATTGCTTCATTTGCATATTTTAATATAGTATTTCAGARAAGGTGTAGGCCTAATACAGATAATCTGTCTACATTCAACTGATAATGGCCATTGTGATATATGTAAAGACAAACAAATATCCTATTCCGGTGTGGTACCTGGCCTTAGCCTAGATGCAGTATACTATTCAGGCTACAGTACCTGTAATTATGTAGTGCTGTTTCTTTGGAGAGGAAAAACTACCATTATGGACGTTTCACCCTCTCTTATGGATGTGGAAGTCTGAAACAGAGTCTGATGATTTCTTGATCAAAATATATCATAACGCTCAGATGGCTATTTACGTTTTAACACAAAATTTAGGCYACAAACTCACAGACTTTTGGGGAAATGTTCAGTCTCCCTAAAAAAATCTTGTCTATTTCATGTAACATCCATAACGCTAATGATTTGCTTTATTTCACCAACATTCCAATATTTAGAGTATTCATTTTGGGGTACACACTCCAAGTGGTACTATAAACCAGTGGTGGTCAGTGCCATTTAAGATGAGGGAGGAATATATATTTTTTATTTCTATTACAGCATATTGGATGACTGTCATTCATATTCCATTCACCCAGTTCAATGTAACAGTGATAGGTTTAGGCTACYACATGATACTCCAATTTCCCCTATGCCCATCATGAGGTTCCTACAACCAAGCCTATGAGTGAACGTTTACAACGTAGGTTGTGACACATGGACAGAAAGTGACATTCAACACTGCCTTGCACACTATTGCCTGCATCTAGCTGATATAGGGTGTAATCATTAGTCCAACAGCAACGTTGTATTCCTTCTCGCATCTAAACCCTCCTCCTCACAGCTGCCCATGTCCCTTAAAGTTGATGATGCGGTTGTTACTGACAAGAAGCATGAGCTCTTTAATCACCACTTCATTAAGTCAGTATTCCTATTTGACTCAGCTATGCCTCCTTGCCMGTCCAACATGTTCTCATCTCCCACCCCTTCTTATGCGACTATCCCCGATGCTTCTCCCTCTTTTTCCCCTGCCCCGCTACAAAGTTTCTCCCTGCAGGGAGTCACTGAGTTCGAGGTGCTAGAGGAGCTCCTGAAACGTGGGTTTAGACCCTTTCTTCTTTAAGGTTGCTGCCCCTATCATTGCCAAGCCTATCTCCGACCATTTTAAGCTGTCTCTCCTTTCTGGGGAGGTTCCCATTGCTTGGAAGCCAGCCACGGTTTGTCCTTTATTTAAAGGGGGAGATCAAGCTGATCCAAATGTTATAGGCCTATTTCTATTTTGCCCTGTTTATCAAAAGTGTTGGAAAAACTTGTCAATAATCCACTGACTGGATTTCTTGATGTCTATGGTATTCTCTCTGGTATGCAATCTGGTTTCCTCTTAGGTTATGGATGTGTCACCGCAACCAGGTCCTCAATGATGTCACCATTACCATTGATTCTAAGCAATGTTGTGCTGCTATTTTTATTGACTTGGCTGAAGCTTTTGATAKGGTAGACCATTCCATTCTTGTGGGCCGGCTAAGGAATATTGGTGTCTCTGAGGGGTCTTTGGCCTGGTTTGCTAACTACCTCTCTCAAAGAGTGCAAATTGGGACTAACGTGTTAGTAAAACCGCTACAATTATGCAGTATCGTTACAGTGTACAGTCAGTAAGCAGTTACACCGGGGACCCAGGTGGCAATAAATTTGTAAAACCAAAAGCTTACCTTTACTTGGAAGAGTTCCAGTGTGGTGTTGGATAGTCATAGCCAGCTAGCTAACATAGCATCCCTCTGTTTGAACAGGGTGTTTCAGTAGGCTAAATTAGCTAGCTGCATTTGCGAGCTAAGTGAAACTGAAATTGAAAAAAAATGACACACTCTCTCCATTTCTCTCTTACTTCTCCTTCATTTTGGAAGAAATTAATTTGTATTTCTATTGTACAGAACTATTGCATTTCTCTCTCTTTGATTGAACTACTCACCACGTATTATGCACAGCAGTGCGAGCTAGCTGTAGCTTTTGCTWTCAGTAGTAGATTCATTCTCTGATCCTTTGCTTGGGTGGACAACATGTCAGTTTATGCTGCAACTGCTCKGACAGATTGGAGGACGTCCTCGGGAAGTTGTCATAATGACTATGTAAGTCTATGGAAGGGGGTGAGAACCATGARCCTCCTAGGTTTTGTATGGAAGTCAATGTACCCAGAGGAGGACGGAAGCTCGCTGTCATCCGGCTACCATGGTGCTACCCTACAGAGTGCTGTTGAGGCTACTGTAGACCTTTAGGCATCCCCCTTTCCSTTTCCCAATAGGCAACTTATTTGTTGTCATTCAAAATGTCTAGAATAATGGAAAGGAAAATACCGTTGTCTGTTGCGAAATAGCCTATACACAATTGTGCACAGTGGACTACATTAGGTGTCCAATCCAAAGCRCAGAAAARTATGAAAACATGAACTCATTACCTTTCTTACTATAWCCTGCTATAAATAAAGCAGACAATAGCACTTTAAATCACTCGACTCTGATACAGAAAAAACTATTCTGAATCAGCTGAAGATTGTTGAAAATGTCCCCAACAGCTGGATGCCTAATTTGCATCCAACAAGTGTTAATTGTATTTATTGAAGAACCACATTAATTGGATTAGATTACATTTTATTGTCATTGAACAAGGACAAGTGCAGTAAAACGAAATGCAGTAAGCATCTGACCAGAAGTGCAAATAAAAGAGTGCCAAAAAAATGTACAGGTTAAACAATTAAGTACAATGTATGTTATTAAGTGGAATGTAGAAAGGTGCAATGAAGGCAAAAAAATGGCAAGTACAAATGACAAGTCTAAATTTGCAATGAAGGGAAATTGAAAGTTTAAGGCATGCAACTGAAATGCAGGGATAGCAGCAATGAGGTTACCGAGGTAGTCATGTAGATGCACAACTGAATAATGTCCTTAATCAGACTTTGCAAAGCAATGTCAGAGTCCAGTAGTACTGTGAAGAGTGCAAAGAGAGTAGTGCAACAAGGTCCCTGAGAGGCAGTACTAAGATGTGGGCGGGTGGATATGGCTAGTGCCGTGCCACAGAGTTCAGCAGGGTTACAGTAGCTGGAAAGAAACTGTTCTTGAGCCTGCTAGTGCGGGAACGTAGAGACCTGTACCGCCTGCCTGATGGTAGGAGGTCAAACTGTTTGTGTCATGGACGTGAAGGGTCCCTGATGATGCCGCGCTCCTACACAGACACCGCTTGCACTGGAGGTCTACGATGGCAGGGAGCTGGGCACCAGTGATGTGCTGGGCGGTTTTCACCACCCGTTGCAGGGCCTTCCAGTTGGCCACGGAGCATCCGCCAAACCACACTGTGGCGCAGTTAGTGAGAATGCTCTCGACTGTGCAGCAGTAAAAGTTCACCAGGATCTTGGGAGACACGCAGGCCATCTTCAGCCTCCTCGAAGTTGGTGGATATTGGATGGTACTGGAACATGATGTCGTACACGTCGATCCAGAGCATCCCAAACATGCTCAATGGGTKAGTATGCAGACCTTGGAAGAACTGGGACATTGTTAGCTTCCAGGAATTGTAACTTTTCATTTTTTTCTTGTAATAACTGTTTAATCAAAACTCTGCATTTAACAAATCTACCAACGTTTTACTTATGTCCTTGCTCAAATTTTTTCAGTCAACTTTCTCACCCCGGAYGCTTTATCTTGACATGGTTCTACAGGACCTCCASCAGCCGATAAAGCGTTAACATTATCGATAAGCCATGTAATTTCTGTAGCTGTACTCATAATATGCAGGAGAACTATCGCCTTATGGTAAGGWTAGCTGAGTTTCAAGCCCAGCTTCAGACACAAGCAATAGGCAAGGGCAATTTAAGTGTAGAAAAGGATGAAACAGTGTCTGTGCCAGCAGTARGTACAGATATAAATATAAATCCACCTGCACAGTCCCCACAGCCTCAAGGCTTCTGGAAAGCTTTTTCCCAAAGCTCTTTCTCAAGGCTTCTGGAAAGATGCTGTCGGCATGCTCAACCARCCGCTGTCRCTCATTCAGCCGACTGASACYGTCAWCCGATTCTCCCCATTAAGCAATGAGTCGGAGTCAGAGGACGTGCCTTGTTTGGGCGGCAGGTAGGCTTGTGGTTACCGAAAGGTTGCTGGATCGAATCCCTGAGCTGTCATTCTGCCCYTGAAATMTRTTATTCTGCCCTTGAACAAGGCRGTTAACCCACTGTTCCCCAGTAGGCTGTCATTGTAAATAAGAGTTTGTTCTTAACTGACTTGTYTAGTTAAATAAAGGTTAAATACAACATWAAAAAACTCATCAGGTCTCTCCTCCACCCGTTATGGGGTTTGAGCMGCCGAAGCCTCCTACCATTTGCTCTGACAAATTGAAAACCTTAGTCATTGGCGACTCCATTACCCGCAAGATTTGATTTAAAAAGAATAATCCARCGATCGTACACTGTTTACCAGGGTGCAGGGCTACCGACATAATGGCTTATCTGAAGATGGTTCTGACTAAGGCTAAAACTGGCGAGTGTAGAGAGTGTAAGKATATTGTTGGCAGCAACAATGTTAGGATAAAACAATCAGAGGTCACCTAGCGCAGCATAGCTTCAGTGTRTATATAAGTTAGAAAAGTGTRYTGGCATCGAGTAATCGTGTCTGGCCTCCTCCCATTTAAGGGGACTGATGAGCTCTACAGCAGTCTCACAACTCAATCGCTGGTTTAACCTCTCTGGTACAAGTGGGATGCTAGCATCCCACCTCAACAACAGCCAGTGAAATTGCAGGGTGCCAAATTCAAAACAACAGAAATCCCATAATTAAAATTCCTCAAACATACAAGTATTATACAAGGCGCGGGCACTAAGTCCAGACAAATGTCCAAAGAAAAAGTACAATAAAAGTTCGTATAAACATGTCAAACGATGTATAAAATCAATCCTCGGGTTGTTTTTGTCATGAATAATCAATAATATTTCAACCGGACAAAAGCTTCGTCAATAGAAAAGGAGAAACAAGAAATGCGCGCTCCCGATCACGCACTTGGCTCATGACTGGAAACTTCCACTGTCCTCTCATTGAAAGTGCTGTATCTCCTTCATTTTTTCAGAGTAAAAGCCTGAAACAATGCCTAAAGACTGGTCACATGTAGAGGAATCCATAGAGCTCGTGAACTGGGTCCTAAGTCTTTGTATGGTGGATAGGCTTTCAATAGAAAAACAGCCTTTCAAAATAATATTACTTCCTGTTTGGATTTTCCTCGGGTTTTCGCCTATCAGTTCTGTTATACTCACAGGCATTATTTTAACAGTTTTGGAAACTTTTGAGTGTTTTCTATCCAGTACTTATAATAATATGCATATATTAGCATCTGGGACTGAGTAGGAGGCAGTTCACTCTGGGCATGCTATTCATCCAAAAGTGAAAATGCTGCTCCCTATCCCAAACAAGTTAACAGAGTCATGGTTGGGAAGGAATATATTTGTCCTAAATATTTCTAAAACTGCAGTTCTGTGCAGACTCAGGATAGCTGAGTTGTTGGAGAAATACGCAGATTCAAAGAGGAGTCCGTAATTTGCCTTCTAATGATCATATATTTTCGTTGAAGAAGCTCATGATTTCATCACTGCTAATGTGATGCCATCTTCTCTTGGGGAATGTTTATTTTAGTTATCTTTGCGACTGTATCAAACAAACAAATTGGTATTGTTTTTATTCTCCTCAATCAGTTGGAAAGTAGGCTGACCGAGCAGCAGTGAGGGCTCTTCGAAATTGCATGGTACAGTCTTTCCAAGCAAGTCGGAATACTTCCAGTTTGTGGTGCGCCATTTCCGTTCCATTTCTGGAAGCTTACTTCAGGGCTCGGGAATTTTCTGTACACCAGGGAGCTAACTCTTGTGACAGAGATTTTTGTTTTTAGAGGTGCGACCGCATCTAAGGCATTACGCAAGGTTAAAGTTAGATCCTTGTTAGGTGGTTAACAGATTTCTGTACTCCGACATCCTTGAGTAGGTGGAGGAAGTCTGGAAGGGATCTAGGAATCTTTCGGGTGTCCAAGATTTATAGTGCGGCTTTTGATAATCTTTTGATAATCCTTGGTTGGGGTCTGAGCAGAATTTTTTGCAATTACAAAAGTAATAAAATGGTGGTCCGATTGTCCAGGATTATGAGGAAAAATA
This sequence comes from Salvelinus sp. IW2-2015, assembly GCF_002910315.2. NCBI lineage: Eukaryota > Metazoa > Chordata > Actinopteri > Salmoniformes > Salmonidae > Salvelinus > Salvelinus sp. IW2-2015. The sequence continues at coordinate 12,064 of NW_019948836.1, forward strand.
TTGAGATCCACAACATTTATTCCATGGGACAGAACTAGATCCAGGGTATGATTGTGGTAATGTGTAGGTTCGGGGGAATGTTGGACAAAAAACATTGACTTGATAATGGCGCCGAAAGCCTTTTGGAGTGGATATGGTCACTAGTTTAACCAGGAGGAGAGGCTCATTTAACACAGTAAATTCATCACGCTTGAGCCATGTTTCAGTCAGGCAATCACATCAAGCTTATGACCAGTGATTAGTTAATTGACTAAGTTAGTCAATTGACTAAGTGAGGGATCTAACATTAAGTAGTCCTATTTTGAGTTGTGAGGTATTATCACAGCCTCTTATTCCAGTGAGATTGCTAAGGCGAATAGCGCCATGTTTAGATTTTCCTGACCTAGATCGAGGCACAGACACAGTCTCAATGTGTAAAACTAAGCTGACTACTACACTGACTGTGCTAGCGGCAGACTCCACTAAGCTGGCAGGCTGGCTAACAGCCTGCACCCTATCTCATTGTGGAGCTAGAGGTAGAGCCCCGTCTATGGTGATAGATAAGATTAAAGCACCCTACAGCTAGGATTGTATTTGTATTATTAAGGATCCCACTCTTCCTGGGGTCCTGCAACATTAAGGCAGTTATATACAATTTAAAATATTACATGACATTACATTTCAGAACACTTTACCCAATACATTTAGTGTTTCCCTCAGGCCTCTACTCCACTATCACATATTTCCATGTCTACATGTGTATAGAGTGCATGTCTTATCATGTGTATGTCTGTCTGTGCCTGTGGTGTTGTCTCTTCACAGTCCCCTATCTTCCATAAGGTGTATTTTTATCAGTTTTTTTATCTTATCTACTGCTTGCATCAGTTATCTGATGTGGAATAGAGTTCCATGTAGACATGGCTCTATATAGTACTGTGTGTCTTCCATAGTATAGTCCGTTCTTGACTTGGGGATTGTGAAGAGACCTTTTGGGCATGTCTTGTGGGGATGCATTGGTGTCTGTTCTGTGTACTAGTACTTTAAACAGACACCTCGGTGCATTCTCAATGACAACACTTCTTACAAAACAAGTAATGATGAAGTCAACATTGAGCCATGAGAAATGTACATGCATATTATTCATGTTAGCTCTCCATGTACATTTAAGGGCCAGTGGTGCTGCCCTATTCTGAGCAATTGTAATTTTCAGAGGTCTGCCTTTGTTGCACCTGACCACACGACTGAACAGTAGTCGTGTCGACAAAACTAAGCCTGTAGTACCAGCCTTGTTGATAGTTTTGTTAAAAGGCAGAGTAGAGCTTTCTTATGGACAGACTTCTCCCTATCTTAGCTACTGTTGCATCGACACGTTTTTGACCATGACAGTTTACAATCCAGGGTTACTCCAAGCAGTTAGTCACTTCAACTTGTTCAATTTCCATGTAATTAATTACAAGTTTAGATGACATTTATGGTTTAGTGAATGATTTGTCCCAAACACAATTTTTAG
>NW_019948837.1:0-13548 GCF_002910315.2 Salvelinus sp. IW2-2015
TCCACCTTCTCCACTGCAGTCCAGTCGATGTGGATAGGGGTGTGCTCCCTCTGCTGTTTCCTGAAGTATACGATGAGTTTTTTTGTTTTGTTGACTTTAAGGGAGAGATTATTTTCTTGGAACCACTCCACCAGGACCCTCACCTCCTCCCTGTAGGCCGTCTCGTCATTGTTGGTAATCAGACCTACTACGTTTGTGTCGTATGCAAACTTGATGATTGAGTTGGAGGCGTGCGTAGCCACGCAGTYATAGGTGAACAGGGAGTACAGGAGGGGGCTGAGCACGCACCCTTGTGGGACCCCTGTGTTGGTGATCAATCAGCRAAGTGGAGGTGTTGTTTCCTACCTTCACCACCTGKGGGAGGCCTGTCAGGAAGTMCCAGACCCAGTTGCACAGGGCGGGGTTCAGACCCAGGGCCCCGAGCTTAATGATGAGCTTGGACGGTACCATTGTGTTGAAGGCTGAGTTATAGACAATGAACAGCATTCTGCCGTAGGTATTCTTCTTGTCCAAATGGGATAGGGCAGTATGCAGTGCGATGGCAATTGCATCCTCTGTGGATCTATTGGGGCGGTATGCAAATTGAAGTGGGTCTAGGGTGTAAGGTAGAGGTGATATGATCCTTAACTAGCCTCTCAAAGCACTTCCTGATGACAGAAGTGAGTTCTACGGGTGATAGTAATTTAGTTCAGTTACCTTTGCTTTCTTGGGTGCATGAACAATGGTGAACATATTGAAGCAAGTGGGGACAGCAGACTGTGATAGGGAGAGATTGAACATGTCCGTAAACACTCCAGCAACCCAATTTGCCCTTCCACTCCTTCTAAACAACATTTYTTTTTTTTACTTTGGTAAAGGGTAAAATCTACTAAAAATAGTCCACTCTGTTCGTAACAGATTCTAGTTTTGGGAACAGAAAACTGTATTGAGATCAAACGTTTTGTCAATGAGAACATTAGCATAATGTAGGCCAAAATCCATCTCACTCCATCTTCACCCACTGCCGGCCACTGGGCTTTCTCTCATCACCATTTTTGGTAGTGAGTGGAMACGCTAWCCGGATGCYTCACACTTATACAWCCTGTGAAATATCTTGCTGATTATTCTGTGGCAATATGGCGCAGCACCTTTCAAATTTKCCATTGGGAATTTTCCATAGGAATAGGTGGATGACGTCAGCACTATCACTATCTAGTGATTTTAACGCTGTCTATGCTTCAATGAGAGGGGGCAGATTTTCTCCCTGGGTAAAGCGGTGGTTTGAAAACTGCACCACCCAAATCCGCAGGGCTATCCAGAGGGTGGTGCGGTCTGCCCATTTGCCTGCCCTCCAGGACACCTACAACACCCGATGTCACAGGAAGGCCAAAAAGATCAAATGACATCAACCACCTAAGCCACGGCCTGTTCACCCCGCTATCATCCAGAAGGAGAAGTTAGTACAGGTGTATCAAAGCTGGGACAGAGAGACTGAAAAACAGCTTCTATCTCAAGGCCATCAGACTGTTAAAAAGCCATCACTAGCCAGCTACCACCGGGCTACTCAACCCTGCACCTTCGAGGCTGCAGCCCTATATACATAGACATGGAATCACTGGCCACTTTAATAATAGAACACTAAATCAAATCAAATTTTATTATTTGCATGCGCCGAATACAACATGTGTAGACCTGTAGACCTTACAGTGAAATGCTTACTAGTCACTTTAATAATGTTTACTCATCTCATCTGTTTACTCGTGTATATACTGTATTCTATTCTACTGTATTTTAGCCAATGCCACTCCGACATTGCTTGTGCTAAATATTTATTTTATTTTTTCTACACCGGTGCCTAGGCAAGATTAATCGAACCCCCTCATTGAAAACTACACAAATTAACTATTTTGGGTTAGTTATAAATGGGCGCGTTCGACATTGCAACCGATAATGTTCCTCAAGGTCTGTAATTTCCGAGACTAGGGGATGTTCTGAGTTGGGAAAAAGACTGTCCTCCGTGACCCAGAAACCGATAAGTGGTCAAGTGTCAATTAGTTGGTAGGCGAACTGAGGAGTGTCCCCCCCTCCTCATGACGAGGAAGCACAAGACTATCCTACCTGAGTCCTTTGCGGAAGGGTTTGGAGATCCGCCACACCCCCTTTAAATCAGCTGTTAACTCAGAGGAGAAAAGCAGGCACATATTTAAAAACGACATGCCACTTATCCTTTTATTTATAAAACTTTCTAAATGACATTTTACTACTTTACACATTTAATTTGCGTGTGAAGGAGTCTTTCATACAAGTGCATTTGTTTCCACATTTCCTCTCCTCACCTCCTCTCCTTTTAATTTTGAAAATTTTATTTCACCTTTATTTAACCAGGTAAGCTAGTGTTAGGAATTTTGTTAATAAATAATTAAAACAATTTCTAGCTTTAGATAAAACTATAACTAATTTAACTCTGCACGCCTAGTGAAAAGAGATTTGTGTTGTGGGTTATAAAATAAGCAGAAAGGGTCGTTAAACTATGGTTGAACTGACCCAACTGGCCCTGAGGTGTTTAGATAAGGCTGTGGGTAACTTTTTAGGTCTTCCATTATCTTGAGTTGTCTGCTAAAGTGGTAATAAATTATAGTGAGCCTTCAGGAGAATAGATTATATTGTGTGTCATGTGTGTGCGCTGGAAGTTGGAATGAACTTTTGAACCTGTTTTATATTGGTCAGGACGAGAAAAATTATTCTGTAACCTTGACGTCATATCTTGTATATAAACTGTTGTTATGTACAAATGGTAGCTGCTCCGAGAATAAATACTATTATCAATTTTAATAAGACTGTATCCTGTCTATTTTATGTTAATAAGTATCTTACAAATTCTTATAAATAGACAGATTGATTTTAATTAATGAGTACATTAGAGGAATTATTTAATTCCACTAACAGCTAGTTGAGAACAAGTTCTCATTTACAACTGCGACCTGGCCAAATAAAGCAAAGCAGTGCGACACAACACACAACACAGAGTTACACATGGAATTAAACAAGCGTACAGTCAAAAACACATAGAAAAAAAAGAAAGTCTATATACAGTGTGTGCAAATGCTTGAGGAGGTAAGGCAATAAATAGGCCATAGTAGCGAAGTAATTACGAATTTAGCAAATTAACACTGAGTGATAGATTGAGCAGATGCTGATGTGCAAGTAGAATACTGGGTGTGCAAAAGAGCAGAAAAGTAAATAAAAACAATATGGAATGAGGTAGGTAATTGGGTGGGCTATTTACAGATGGGTATGTACAGCTGCAGCAATCAGTTAGCTGCTCAGATAGCTGATGTTTAAATTATGAGGGAAAATTAAGTTCTCCAGCTTCAGCGATTTTTGCAATTCGTTCCAGTCATTGGCAGCAGAAACTGGAAGGAAAGGCAGCCAAAGGAGGTGTTGCTTTGGGATGACCAGTGAGATATACCTGCTGGAGCCCGTGCTACGGTAGTGTTGTTATCGTGAGCTGAAATAAGGCGGAGCTTTACCTAGCATAGACTTATAGATGACTAGAGCCAGTGGGTCTGGTGACGAAATATGAGCGAGGGCCCCGACAGAGCATACAAGTCCGCAGTGGTGGGTGGTTATAAGGGCTTTGTGACCAAACGGATGGCACTGTGATAGACTGCATCCAATTTGCTGAGTAGAGTATTGGAAGCTATTTTGTAAATGACATCGCCAAAGTCGAGGATCGGTAGGATAGTAAGTTTTTACGAGGTATGTTTTGGCGGGTGAGTGAAGGAGGCTTTGTTGCGAAACAGGAAGCTGATTCTAGATTTAATTTTGGATTGGAGATGTTTAATATGAGTCTGGAAGGAGGGTTTACAGTCTAGCCAGACACCTAGGTATTTGTAGTTGTCCACATATTCTAAGTCAGAACCGTCCAGAGTAGTGATGCTAGTCGGGCGGGCGGGTGCGGGCAGCGATCGTTGAAAAGCCATGGATTTGGTTTTACTAGCATTTAAGAGCAGTTGGAGGCCATGAAGGAGTGTTGTATGGCAGCTCGTTTGGAGGTTAGTTAGCACAGTGTCCAAGGAAGGGCCAGAAGTATACAGAATGGTGTCGTCTGCGTAGAGGTGGATCAGGAATCACTTGCCAAGCAAGAGCGACATCGTTGATATATACAGAGAAAAGAGTCGGCCTGAGAATTGAACCCTGTGTACCCCATAGAGACTGCCAGAGGTCCGGACAACAGGCCCTCCTTTTGACACACTGAACTCTGTCTGAGAAGTAGTTGGTGAACCAGGCGAGGCAGTCATTTGAGAAACCAAGGCTGTTGAGAGTTGAAAGCCTTGGCCAGGTCGATGAAGACGGCTGCACAGTACTGTCTTTTTATCGATGCGGTTATGATTATTGTTTAGTACCTTGAGCATGGCTGAGGTGCACCTGTCACCAGCTCGAAAACCGGATTGCACAGCAGAGAAGGTAAGGTGGGATTCAAAATGGTCAGTGATCTGTTATTAATTGGCTTCGAAGATTTAGAAAGGCAGGGCAGGATGGATATAGGTCTATAACAGTTTGGGTCTAGAGTGTCACCCCTTTGAAGAGGGGATGACCGCGGCAGCTTTCAATTTAGGGATCTCGGACGATACGAAAGAGAGGTTGAACAGACTGGTAATAGGGGTTGCAACAATGCGGCGGATAATTTTAGAAAGAGAGGGTCCAGATTGCTCCAGCCCACTGATTTGTACGGATCCAGTTTTGCAGCTCTTCAGAACATCTGCTCTCTGGATTTGGGTGAAGGAGAAGCTGGGTGGGGGGGCTTGGGAAGTAGCTGGGGGGGGGGGGGGCTGTTGGCCAGGGTTGGGTAGCTAGGAGGAAAGCATGGCCAGCCGTAGAGAAATGCTTATTGAAATTCTCGATTATCGTGGATTTATCGGTGGTGACAGTGTTACCTAGCCTCAGTGCAGTGGGCAGCTGGGAGGAGGGGCTCTTATTCTCCATGACTTTAGTGTTCCAAAACCTTTTGGAGTTAGAGCTCAGGATGCAAATTTTTTCCTTGATTACCTTTGACCTGTTTTCAAAAGGAGGCACAGAGAGGACGGAAGAGTTAGCTAACCAATTGAGAATGTCCCCTATGTCCTCATTTGACTATCAAAATGTGGAAGATAGTGTAGCCTAAAAACCAATTTATGCTTGATCTTGCATATGTGGTCAGAGGCTTTGTATGGCGGGTGTGAGCCTCCGGAGGCATGCAGAGGCCAAATCAAGCTCCGTACCACATCGCTGTGCTTTGTAGTTGTAACAATGCGGAGGGCTCTGTATAGCCCAGCATTGACATGATTGGTTGACGGTAGGTGGGGCGGAAGGTTCCTGTATAAACACAAACCTACTTACTTAAAAAGTATGTTTCCTCTGACTACGCATCTCAGTAAATGCTTACTGCCACTGCAGATGGCGGATTGACCATGCAGAGACTTTAAGAGCTTGAATCATTCCTCTTCAATAGCTTGCAATTGTAATATGCAGAGTCAGACATGCTGCAATATCAAAAAACCAGCCAGTGCAGTCCAATGAATACTGGGAGACTGAAATGTATGTGATATGACTCTCTTATTGCTACGCACGCCTCCAACTCAACTCATCAAGTTGGCATACACAAAACACCAGAACTACACACAGAATATAGAGGCCTTTATTGTCATTACCATTTATTAGCATTACCAGGTCAGAGTCGGGCACAAAATCATCTTCTGTACATCACTTTCCCTTATTTAATAACTACAATAAGAGTAAAAGAGTTTTATTTATATAGTCTAATTTCATCATTCAGGACATCTGGGAGGTGACCAGAGAGGTGGTGGGTGCGAGCGAAGGTGCGATGGCAGCGGGGCAGGAGTACGGTCTCTCCCAGTGGGTGGGTCTCATGTGAATTTTAAGGTGGTTGGCCAAGCGGAATCTCTTGTCACACTCCTGGCAGGATATGGCCGTGAGTTATTGTGGATCCTCCATGTGTCTGTTCAGATCAGCAGAACAGATAAACCGTCGGTGGCATTCAGAACATTCAAATGGCCTCTCCCAGTGTGGATGCGCTTGTGTTTGGTCAGATCTCCAGACTGAGTGAAGCTTTTACCGCACTCTGTACAGGTGTATGGTTTCTCACCTGTGTGAGTGCGCTGGTGGTTCTTCAGGTGTTCATGTCGGAAAAATGTCTTGTCACACACTGTGCAATGGAAAGGCCTCTCCCCAGTGTGTGTGCGCTGGTGGTTTTCAACGCAGCACTGTTTATGAACTTCAGCCCACAAACCCCACAATGGTAGTTCCTTTCATTGTTGTGGGATCTTCTGATGAACTTCAGATAATTTTCTGTAAAGCAAAAGTCTTTTACCACACACAGTACACATTTGAAAGGTCTCTCACCTGAGTGTGTGCGCAGGTGAAAGCTTAGACAGTCCTTGTATTCAAACCGCTTGTCACATTTGGAGCAGGAGAAAGACTTCCGCCAGAGGTGAATAGTCATGTGAAACTCGGAGGCGCCCCCATCCGGGCAAAACCCTTTCACAATCCTGGCATTTGATTGGCTTGACCCCCGAGTGTATCATCATGTGTTTGCGGTAACTGCTGTCTTCTGAGAAGCTTCTTGCCACACTCCTTTGCATACGTAAGGCTTCTCGCCAGGTGAATATGTGTGTGCCGCACTGTGAATGCGCAGATCCGAGGACTAAGAAGAGTTTTTGCCCACTCTGAGCATGGCATGCCAATGTTTCATACAGACAGGGCCATCCTCAGGCTTAGTGTCGCTCATGTTTTGTGGACACTGGTTGAGCGCCCAGTCCCGGAATTCCTGAAGCTCTTTCCAACAGTCAGCGCAAACTGAGGATCCATCTGTGAAAGCGACAGACATTTTTGTGCCAATCTGGCAGTGAAGTAATGCAGTCTGGCTATGTACTTGGAAGCTGCGGTCACAATAACGGGCAGGGGTGGAGTTTCCTTAGCGGGGCAGAGGTGTGGGCCTGACGGTGTGGACGTGTAGCTGTCGTGGGGTATGGGAACATGCAGCTACAGTGGGGACAGCTGTGTGTGGGGGCCATACACGGTTTTTACTTGTTGAGACATGGCTTTTCTCAGCATGGCACGTACTGCTTCTGGTGTTTGGTCTTGATGTGATTCTCCAGGAAGTAACAGTCAGTGAAGGAGATGGTGCAGTGTGGACACAGGAAAGAACTGAGAATAGAGACTGAGGAGAGGTAGCAGAGCAGTGATAGATGGAGAAGAGTGAGAAGAGGAGCGATGGGAGGAGAGAGAGGAAACAGGAACATTAGGGTTTTGGTGGATTCTACGTTTCCTCATTCAACCAATAAAATGTTTTGAGTAAATATTCTTGCTTGAAATTCATTTTCAAAGTTTGGTATATTAATGTTCAAGTAATCCACTCATCCATTTCAAATGCAGTGGTTGAGGCGTGGGACAGGATGTATTGAAACTATGCCTACCTCCATCTGTCTCGTCGCATTTTTCCTCCTTCACCAAACACACCTTAGTGGTCTCGCAGAAGTGTCTTACCCACTACCATTATGGATTAAGAAAATGAAGAAACCACAGTACCATCAACCAAAAGTCTAAATATTATTGTCTAGTTACTGTCACATGTTGGAAAGACCACTAACTCTTCTACATTAGACAATCTTGTTAGTGTCACCAACAGGACTCAATGATATCTTGCTACATCCGGTCATTGGATTGGATGTAGTTTTGATGTTTGGATGTGCTTCTTCTGGAAGGGAAGAACAGAACGTTTGGTTCCTCTCCCATTCCCTGCTGTTCAACAGTCTGTTGGTTCCTCTTGATTTGGATGGAGCTGATACAAACCCCTTTAGTAATGTAGGTGATTGTGCTATGTCTGGTTCTTCTCTATTTGCCAGTAAACATCATCTGACTGTGTTCCACACTCTGTTTTGGATGGGGTCTCCGATGGTGTTTAGACACTCTAGTTTTGTTGTGTTTGCTTTTTACCCAGGTTTGCTCTCAATCTTGAGTGCTTCTTCATTGAATTGCTAAGGGGAAAAGATCAGGTTTTATTGAGGGCTCATCCCTTTAGAGAAAGCAAATACCAGGCAGGCGATCATACTAATATGAAACCAGGGTCTGTCAGGCTGACGACCTCTAGCACTGAGGGTGATGACAGTGGCCTTAGTTAGGGATCCGAGTGGGTGCACAGTCTAACTAGCTAATGTCTTGAGCTGCTAGTATTTGTATTTTAGTTGGATCCCATTAGCCTACTCTTACTGGGGGTCCAAACAAAACATAACAATTACATAACATTAATAGATAGTGGACAGAAACAACATACATTTTTAAATTAGAATACACACTTTTATACAAATTAGTGCCTTTTGGCATTCATGCATAATTGTTAGTCATTATAACATGCAATACTGCAGCCATAATTTCCATATAGTGCCATCCTTTGCTCTACCGTTAAAAATAGTTTGTCTAAAAGCCACAATAAATGCTTGATCCACGAAAAATGTGGTCAGAGGCTCTATTTTGGATGGTGTTAAGTATCTCGGAGCCTCTGGTTGGCATGCAAGAGGCCAAAATTGACCTTCCATTACGCCGCCGTGAAACCTCCCAAATGTGTAACAATGTGGATTGGCTCCATATAGCTCTCGCATTGACATGGTTGGGTGACGGTAAGGTGGGATGGGAGGTCTGTATAAACACAAACTCATTCCTGACAATTTCCTTTACAACAGCATCTGCGCTGGCTCGCAAAGCGCAATAAGTAATAAATGCCCTGACTTCTGCAGAGGCGTATCGCCGTAAATGCTGAAACGGTCAATGCAAACATCAGATTGACACGGTAACGCTTTAAACATCAGGATATCCTAATCTCCATGCATCCTTGAATTCCTGATATAAAATCTCACAGCAGAAGTGCGTTTTGTAAACCACACAGGAGAATCCTCAGAACATTTCAGGGGTGTAATCATATAGTCCAACCACGAATTTCTATTGGACAAATTCAGATAAGTCCCTCCCCGTTTTCGTTCCGTTAAAGAAACGTTTTTGCAACAGAATCAGCGTAATGAAATAGCCCTGGAAAAACCATTCCTCGTCCTTGGTTCATTCGTTTAGTCAATCCTATGTATGTGTGATTCATAGAGCTACTGATGCAAGTGCAACCAGATAGGCTAGGACAAAGCGAGAGCGTTTCACTTCCCAAAATCTGACCACGGTTAAGCAGATCATTGAATTTATGTGAGGGGTTTTGTATGGGGTCGGGGCAATTGAGTGTCGAATTTAGTCAAGATAAAAGGAAATTATATTTTTATACCGTGTTTGTTCCTTATTTGATATAATAGGAAGTTTTCGGTAAGCTTAGTAGTTGTTAGCGAGTATACTGATATAAGTGTGATGGCCACTGAATCACCGCAGCTTTGAGCAAAAAACACTTCATACAACAGTTGTCCTGTTGAAATTCGAGACGTTTTACAGCGGCGGACGTCAACACCCCTCAGAATATTAAAAAAAAACAGATTGTATCCACTATTAAAGAAGGAATAGAGGGGAGCCCGCCGTTATGTTCTCGTAGACAACGAATTCCTCATTGTTAGGCGGAGACAAGCATCTCAGTATGTATATGACAGTATCTTTGGTGAACACAACAAAATGCAATAATCATATGGAGTTCACCTTAGGTCGTTAACGAGTAGTCTCCGTCTTTGTGATGAGAATAATACAGCAAAGGTTAACGTATTATGTGGTCATATCTCGTAAAGCTCAAGATAGAAGGGCCAACACAGCCTCGCCATACCTTTGTCGACGCCATAAAAACGCTGCACTTCTAGTTTGTCCTTAAAGTGCCTACTAAACGTGGCCTTGAACAATCAGTAATGGCTCCTCGCTATGCAACATTTTGGAGGCGGGTTTATGGTGTGGATTCTTTAAAGAAATATTCCTAAAATAAATTTGGAAATGTGTTATGTTTTATGTATTTTATTGCAATTAATAAACAGGCCTCTGTCAAAATGTGGAACGATACTGTTACAGCATTGGTTCCGCAACCTTTTTTGTTACGTGTACCAACCAAACTAAAATTTTGCTTTGCCTGTGAGTACCCATTGAAGTATCCCTCACTGTGCATTTTACCAGTAGGCCTACAGTCCTCATGAGTCTTCTCAATGTACACCCCAGGGGCCACTAGGCTTGTACCCTTAGTTAGGGATCCAATACTGTTACAGGACCATGAAGTATCAACACCACTACAAGCCAATGGATGGCTCTTAGCTTATGCGACTGGTACAAATCAGTTAATGACATGATGGGTGGTCTCGTTTCAGTGGTAACCCTGTTAACCAACTTAACTTAATTGACATTACTCGTGGAGAGATGTGGATTTACGTTCAAGGTAGACTTCATGCAGATATGACTACATGCACAAAGTAAACAACATACGGGTACAATTTCGCAAAGAACTAAGTGCATTGAAGTGAGAGGCTAAAATCTCTCTGCGGTTTTGTCCTGGTTGCTATCACTCTGTAAAGTATGAACGTGACCCATTGCCACATAGCGTAGATCAGAGGAGGCTGGTGGGAGGAGCTATTGGAGGCCAGAATCAGTGTAATGTTCTGGAATGGAATAAATGGGAACTGTATAAAACAAAAACATGGAAACCACGTTTTACTCAGTTCTAATTCCAAGACATTCCAACGAGCCCGTCCTCCTACAAGCTCCTCCCACCAGCGCAAACTACTGTGTGAGCAAGTCTTGCATCTGCTCATTCGGCATTCTGTGGTGGGCTTGCTTGTGGCAACGTCATTTCGCTGAGTCATACCTTTTAGCACACAAACAACAGACATGCCATATTTCACGCAAACTGTGCAACCTTTTATTGTCAGTCAGCACAGGAGTCGGCATACAAATCTTGTGTATCGTTTAAAAGCGATGAAATTAAAAAAAAAATACGAAAAAATTCCAACACAATAGTTCATTAAAACAATGTAATTATAACTTAATGACATCCATTATAACGTTGATAATTTTCACTGTGGCGGAAGTCACGCTCCAAGTGATACCTATTGAATACCAATGCCATTTCATTATATATGTTGTTATATATAAAAAGGTCAAATCATGTCATTTACAAACGATTAGGCAGGTGTTTCAAGAGGTTTGGTTTGTGAGTGAAGCTGGAGAAGCAAGGGGAGGGTACGATCTGTCCCCTGTGTTGTTCGTCATGTGGCATCTATAGTGTTTCAGTTCATAGAAAGCTCTTCCCACATTCTTGGCAGAAGTTGGCTTTCATAAGTTTAGTACTGCAATGATTACAACCAGTGCAGGCCAATGCAGGCTATGGCATGAAAAAAATCATGTGTTCCAACTGTTAAGTGGTATTTATGTAATTAACTTTAATTTTTAAAATTTAACTAGGCAAGGTCAGTTAAGACACGTTTTATATTTTACAATGACGGCCTACACCGGCCTATCCGGACGACGCTGGCCAATTGTGAGCCGCACTATAGGGACTACCCAATCACTGCCGGTTGTGATACAGAACTGGATTCAAACCATGTCTGTAGTGGACGCCTCCAGCACTGAGATGCAGTGCCTTCCGAACCGGCGCGGCACTCGGGAAGCCCATGAATCTAAATGTCATGTTTAAAAACAATTACTAGGGGAGTGACCTACACATAAATGCTCTCTTCTTCCAAATCAACGGTAACACTACAAAACACAAAGGAAAATAAACCATCCCATCATCTTTTCAAAAACTTATATCCCCTACTAATTCACTAGGACAATCAGTCAAAACAATCTAATTTAGTATCACTGGTCCCTTCTAAAAAAAAAAATATATTTTAAAAATATAAAATAAGGTTAAAAACAAACTAAAGACACAAAAACGTTAACTAACAATCATAAGTATATGAACAAATTGGAGTATTGCTAAAGAATTGTGGTATCATAGGTACGATTCTGTGATATGCCAGTTATCATAGCACAGTAGGGGTCACAAGTTCGCATCTGTTGCCCAGCATCGATCACTGGAAAGGGAACGAACCCGCCCCCTTTAATAGGTTTAACGCATTTAAGCTTTAGGACATCTAGACAGGTGATTGGAGAGGTGCTCTTGCGAGCAAAAGGCGAAAAAAAGGCAGTGGGGGCAAGAATACGGTTTCCCTTCGTGGAATTTGTCATGTGGACTTTTAACATGACTCTGTTTCATAAAAGCTCTTCGCCACACTCTTGCAGGGAGTATGGCTTTTACATCAGCGGTGGAGTGTGGGTCCTTCATGTTGCAGGGTCAGAGAACCTGACAGAAAACCGGCTGTGGCATTCAGGAACATTCAAACGGCCTCTCCCAGTTGGTGACGCTTGTGTTTAGCCAGATCTCCAGACTGAGGTGAAGCTTTTAAGCCGCACCCTGTACAGGTGTATGGTTGCTCACCTGTGTGAGTGAGATTGATGGTTCTTTAGGTGTGAGAGGTCCTAAAAAACTTCTTGTCGCACACTGTGCAAGTGGTTAGGGCCCTCTCCCCGGTGTGTGAGCGCATGTGTACTTCAACAACCCAAGCTTATGAACTTCCGCCCACAAACCCACAATGGTAGTTTTTCTGGTTGTTGTGTATATTCAGGTGTTTTCAGATAACATTTGTCAAGCAAAGTCTTTACCCCCACACAGTACATTATGAAGGGTCTCTCTCTGAAGTGTGTGCGGCAGTGAAAGCTCCAGACACCCCTGTATGCATACCCGCTTGTCGCAATGGGAGCAGGAGACTTTTCTCTTCACCAGAGTGAACGGTCATGTGATTTCCTCAGAAGGTTTTGCCTGGGCGAAAACCTTCCACAAATTCCCTGGCATTTGAGATTCTTTGACCCCTTGTGTATCAGCAGGGTTTGCCTAAACTGCTGGCCGTTCGAGAATCTTTTTGCCGCACTCCTTGCATTCATTAAGGTTCTCTCCGGTGTGATGCGCATGGTGAGTTGTTCAGGCTCGTTAGAGTGAGTAGTGAGGATCTTGCCACACTTCAGAGCAATGCGAAGCCGCTTCCAAGACATATCACAGGCTTTTAGTGTCCTTAGTTTAGTGCCTCTGGTTCGTGACCCCGTGAGGCCCCAATCCCCAACAATTCTCAAAGCTCTTCCCACACTCCGCGCAACTGAGTGTCCATCATGCGAACAACGGCCATTTTGTGCAAATTCTTGCAGTGCTTCAGCAGGGTGCCCAGGTAAGGGAATCTGCGGCACACTGCGGCAGGGGTGGAGTTTCCCCGGAACCCTGCGGGGATGGAAGGTTTCCGGGGACGGGCAGAGGGGTGAGGCCTTGGCGGTTATGAATGTATAGCGTGTCGTGGGTGTATGGAAACATGCAGCTACAGTGGGACAGCTTGTGTGTGGGGCCGTACACTCTTTTACTCTTTGAGACTTGGCTTTCACCATGGCCAGGTACTGCTTCTGGGTTTGTTCTTGATGTGATTCTCTAGGAAATAAGAGTCAGTAAAAGGAGAAGGTGCAGTGTGGACAAGGAAAGGAACTGAGGAGCAAGACTGCAGGGAGGACAAGATGGGTGGAAGGAAGAAAGGA
>NW_019948838.1:0-26595 GCF_002910315.2 Salvelinus sp. IW2-2015
AGAGGAGAGATACTGGCAATCGGCACAGAGCAAGCTCCGGCCTTGGAGCGGTACTGGATGCCGTGGCCTGTACTGGGGCACCGGCGCAGAGGAGGGCCTCCGCCATGGAGCTGGAGTGGAACGTCGTGCCTGGACTGGGGCACCGGCGCAGAGGAAGACTCCGGGCATGGAGCGGGTTGGACGCCGTGCCTGACTGTGCACCGGGCGCAGAGTGAAGGCTCCGGCATGGAGGGCGGTACTGAATGCCGTGCCTGGACTGGGCACCGCGCAGGGAAGGCTCCTGCCATGGAGCGGTACTGGATGCCGTGCCTGTACTGGGCACCGGCGCAGAGGAGGGCTCCGCCATGGAGCTGGGTTGGACGTCGTGCCTGGACTGTGCATGCCGGCGAGAGGAAGGCTCGCCGGCCATGGAGCTGGGTTGGACGCCGCCCCGGACTGGGCACCGGCGCCGAGGAAGGCTCCGGCCATGGAGCGGTACTGGATGCCGTGCCTGGACTGGCGCACACGGGCGCAGAGGAAAGGCTCCGGGCATGGAGCTGGGTTTGATTGCTGTGCCCGGGCCGAGGAAAGGCTCCGGCCCATGAGCTGGGGTTGGACGCTGGGTTCCTGGACTGGGCACCGGCGCAGAGGGAGGGCTCCGGGCATGGAGCTGGGTTGGATGCTGTGCCGGGCCGAGGAAGGCTCCGGCCATGGAGCTGGGTGGGTACGCGTGCCTGGACTGGGGCACCGGCGCAGAGGAGGGCTTCCGGGCATGGAGCTGGGTTGGATGCTGTGCCCGGGCCGAGGAAGGCTCCGCATGGAGCTGGGTTGGGCGCCGTGCCTGGAACTGGGCACCGGCGCAGTTTGCACCGGACTGGATGACAGCTCCTCAGATCGAGTGCGTGGGAGCTGGCAAGGACGCTCCGGGCTGGGGAGGCGCAGCTGTAGGCCTCGTGCGTGGAGCCGGCAGCAGGTTCCACCAGACTGATGACACGCACTTCAAGGGAGAGTGCGGGGAGCCGGCACAGGACTACCGGACTGGGGAGGCGCACTGGAGGCCTGGTGCATGGAGCTGGCAAGGTGGCACGGACTGATGACACATCACGCCTCTTCAGGGCGATTGCGGGGAGCTGGCACAGGACGTACCGGACTGGGGGAGGCGCACTGGAGGCCTGGTGCGGTGGAGCCGGCACAGGTGGCACCGGAGCCTGATGACATGCTCTTCAGGGCGAGTGCGGGGAGCCGGCAAGAGGACGTACCGGCCTGGGGAGGTGCACTGGAGGCCATACTTGTTTCTGTCAAAGGCCATACAACGAAAACGTGAAGTACATGAGCGGCACGTTAGGCACTAACTGAAACAATATCCTCTCAAACGGCAGGTGGGAAAAAGGAATAACTAAATATGAAATCCACCAATTAGAGGTCACAAATTAACAGCTGCCCCTAATTGGGAACCATCAAACAACCACCAAATAGAAATGCACATTCTAGAACACCCCCCTATCACACCCCCCTGACTTAAACACTATAATGAGAATCCAAGGCTCTCTATGGTCAGGGGCGTGACATATCAGCTAATTAACATACATGCAAATCGGTGACCGCCGAAGTCAGGTGGTTGTAAGGCAAGGAGGTTGGGATTTGCTGACATAGTTTTCATGTTGTGGATTTGCCTTTACAACCCACATACCCAAACTAGCTTCAAAATTTACCTATCCTCCCAGCTCTCCCACTGCGGTTGCATCTCGTCCATCCTCCAGCTCCATCCCATCCAACCTGTCCTTATTCTTCCTCTCTTTCTCCGATGGCCCATGTCTCATCTAGTAATTTAATGATTGGCGTTCGATACCCTGATGAAGGACAGCTTCCTGTCGAAACAGTTGAGACATTCCATTTTTTTCTTGAAAAGCAAGCTCTTCAGCGGCCTACACACTCAGGTAAGAGTGAGACTTTAAACATTCACCCCCCCCAACTACTCTACAGCAACCCCATCCCCCAGCATTGCAATCTGAGCAGAAACTGCAGATCTGGAGTCACCGACACATCTGTAACGGAACCTCCGCAGCTTCCTCCTGAATCGGGTCGAACCTAGGCTCGAGCCCAGCACCTTTGCCTTGCTAAACATACGTCAACCGCCCTGCCTGAGCAATCTACCAGTCACGACCCATAAATGTTGGGCTACTTCAGCTGGGGAGTGAGTTCTCAACACATACCCTTGATACATCACCACATGGCTGTTACTTCTCTACACGTTAGTTTCCTTATTATGGTTTATTTCATATCATGGAATAGATCGCTGCAGGGGGGAACTTCTGGTGACAAATATAGCGATGGATGCACAACACAGAGAAGCCCAACTCAAGGACCATGATGTGACATGAGACTGGAACAAAAGGCCATTATCTGAAAGTCATAACTTGCTGATGGCGCAATGTTAACGGCAATGCACTGACGCACATCAAAACCTTACTTCCTGCAAAGAGCCCTGGTTCATAAACAACACGTTAAGTCAATCGTCGGAGACAAATTAAAATTCTAACTTCTTCCACAAAACAAGGGACCAACAACCAAGCGTGATAGTCTGTAGTATGTCTCTATGAGCTTGACTACATGTTTGTGAGGCAGACATCATAGCCGGTTCAGACAAACCTATATGCTTTTAATAATTGCGTTGATTTGCCGCTATAATACTGCTTGGTATCATATTGCTTGCCCACCCGTGTGGTATATACTAGTATAGGCCTTAAAGGAAAGTGACAATTTTAGCTATGCTAGCCCGCACGAGTGAGCGAAAATCAAAAGGAGGTCAGCGTGCAAACAATTCACAGTTGTTTTCTTGTCAAATGACCTATGCTCTCAATGCAGATTGATAGGATGTGACGCAATTCCAAACTGGCTTCCCTTGACACTTTGTTTGGAAACTGCCAGGACCATTGCAAGGTTTCAGCTCGCCTCAGTTTAGATGCCAACTCCTGGATTGGCTCAATTATTTTGAATACTTTTTTTATCAAGGTGCTCGCTGGCTTGCGGCAACATCGCCATACTCTTTTGGACCAAACACAGCATCAACTAGATGTCCTACATATATCCAAGACGAGTGGGCACCTGTTTCACTTGCCGGATGCTTCCCACGCTAAGATACATTCAGTCACTTGTTGAATTGAAGGAAAATTATGACAACACACTAGAGAACGAAAACATCTTTATTTTGTTCTTGGTCCGTTTTTGGGGAACAGCCTGGCTTCCCATGGCCATCACATGAAATACACGCCACTGGCAGCGTGCATCCAGTTCTGGCCCAGGGCAGACTCAAACTTCTTCATCTTCGGCGCAAGAACAGCACATGCCCCTAAAGCCCAAAATCATCCCCCAACAGAGCACAGAGTTGGCTCAGAGGGGGGTTTGGAGTCTCCCCCAACAGAGCACAGGAGTTTGGCTCAGAGAGGGTGTGGTGGAGTCCTCCCCAACAGAGCACGGAGTTGGGCTCAGAGGGGGGGGTGGGGTGGAAGGGGTGTTCCCCCCAACAGAGCACAGGAGTGGCTCAAGAGGGGGGTGTGGAGTGTCCCCCAACAGAGCACAGGAGTTGGCTCAGAAGGGGGTGTGGAGTCTCCCCCAACAGAGCACAGGAGTTGGCTCACGAGGGGGGGTGTGGGAGTCTCCCCAACAGAGCACAGGAGTTGGCTTCAGAGGGGGGTGTGGAGTCTCCCCAACAGAGCAACAGGGAGTGGACTCAGAGGGGGGTGTGGAGACTCAGTCCCCCAACAGAGCACAGAGTTGGCTCAGAGGGGGGTTGTGGAGTCTCCCCCAACAGGAGCCACAGGAGTTGCTCAGAGGGGTGGTGTGGAGTCTCCCCAACAGAGCACAGGAGTGGCTCAGAGGGGGGTGTGAAGTCTCCCCAACAGAGCACAGGAGTTGGCGTCAGAGGGGGGTGTGCAGAGGTCCTCCCCCAACAGAGCAACAGGAGTTGGCTCAGAGGGGGTGTGTGGAGTCTCCCCCAACAGAGCACAGGAGTTGGCTCAGAGGGGGGTGTGGAGTCTCCCCCAACAGAGCACAGGAGTTGGCTCATGAGGGGGTGTGGAGTCTCCCCCAACAGAGCACAGAGTTGGCTCAGAGGGGGGTTGTGGAGTCTCCCCCAAACAGAGCACAGGAGTTTGGCTCAGAGGGGGGTGTGGAGTCTCCCCCAACAGAGCACAGGAGTTGCTCAGAGGGGGGGGTGTGTTGTGCAGAAGGTTGTTTTTTGAACTCCACTGGACCTTATAACATAACTTAATTGTGCTGCACTTCAGATGTGTGAGGACAAAGCATGGTAGATTTGCTTCTGTTTGCTAGTTCTGGCCTTGGCATATTTATTTTATTTGATAGAGAGTGAGACAGGTACAATTAAATATTTGACTCATCAAATTGACAAGGGTCAGATGCACTCATGTATGTGTGGTGAGTGTTATCCGCTATCTATGAAACACATCTGTGGGTTGTACAGAAAAAACCTTTTCCATCAGATTCAATTCCCCACCACATCCAATAATGTTCATTCCAAAGGACCCTTAATGCCTTGTTGTTAACACATCAACAACTACATACATATGTATGTAACCATGCCTGTGCTAAAACATCATTTTTCCTTTCACTCATTAGTATTATACACTGAGTATACCAAACATTAAGGAGCACTTTTCTAATATTGAGCAGGTGTTCTCTAATGTTTTGTATACTCAGTGTATATCTAAAGGAACATATTCCACAGTTAACTCTCCAGCAAGTACTACAAACAACCTGAAGGAAACACTATGATCGGGTGATGCAAGACAGCGGCGGTGAGGATGAAGGTCAGCCACCAATATCCAATTAAATCACGATTTATAATAGGACTTGACTTGGCTTGTAAAGCAACTAAAACTTTTAAGCCGGAACAAGGCGCCGACCAAGGGTACTCAAAATGCATTTTGTTTAATGGGTGCATCTATTACATTATTATTATCCGCTATTGAGAGAAGAACTTAATGAAGATGCCAGGGAGAGTGACTAGCACAATTACTTGTCAATCAGTAGCAACTCTAAGGACTGTAATGAGAAAAGTGGATGACAAAGAAATTATCTGTTTATTATGAACTGGGTGGTTCGAGCCCTGAATGCTGATTGGCTGACACCTGTGGAATATCAGACAGTATAACCACGGGTATGACAAAACGTTTATTTTTACTGCTCTAGTTATGTTGGTAACCAGTTTATAAAGCAATGAGGACCACAGGGGTTGTGTGGTATATGACCAATATACCATGGCTAAGGCTGTATCCAGGCGATGCGTTGTGCCTAAAATCAGCTTTGCCATATATATGGCAATATACAATACCCTCTCCGTGCCTTATGGCTTTAAATAGTATCCTAGCATATGTTTCATTACCCTGAGTCATTATGCTTGAGACATACTACTGGGCGACAGGTAGCCTAGCGTTAGGAGATTAGCCAGCAACCCTTGAGCAAGGCACTTTATCCCCTACAACCATAGCTCCCCGGGCGCCCAGTGTGGCAGGCCCCTGCACCTCTCCAAAACCTGTATGGATTAATTGAAATAATCTATCAGTGAATAATAATAAGAGCTACAACTATCAACATTCAAACCCCAAAGACTTGATGGCAACCCCAAACCTTACCATAATTGGACTTAATCTATGATCTTGTCTTTGATAAATGTCTTTCACCCTCTTCATGTCAGTGTGGATAAGAACAATCATTGGACTGTCAAACCATTCTTTAAATTATTTTTATTTACAAAAATATAGAAACAGGACCGCTCATAGAATGTAAAGTGTCCACAAAATATTGTGGCCATTTACACACTCAACGCAACCCATTTCATATCATTCAGCTTTGAAAAGCAAAACATATACAGCAGCAATCTTCCATTGATGATTTTGAATGTAAAGACTCAAGCACTATCAAACATATCATACAATTCTATGAACCTGGCTTAACACCAATCATCTCCTTTAGAATTATTGAATAATTAAATAAACATAACAAAAACCGACATTTCTCAACAGCTTTCCTCACACAAAATAGAACAGAGTGGTTTAATATGAATGTCAAAGTTCCTATCATCAACAAGATTCTACATCATGCAGAACAACTAAACAAGATGCCTCCGTTTTGTATTCAGACAAACACACTGAGTATAGTAGTGACAATCATTCTACTGTAGAAAAAAACAACAGTTTGGAAATAATGATTCTGTCATAGAGGACTTGTGCATTTTAATACTAGAGCCTGTGTTGTATATCAGAAAGTTAACTACCTCATTCTCATTCCATGACTAACTTTGTAACTTCATTAAACAAAAAAGCATAACATTTGTAATGTGATCACTCAGGGAGATTTGAAGATCAATAGCAAAATCGAATGACGAGCCACACAGGGTTCATTAGTGCATGTTATTAATGATATTGATAAACGGTAGAAATGTCCCTCCGTCCGTGCGTCGGGTTGTTAATCAGATAGCTGATTAAATGGCTTGAGGGTCAGACCGAGTGCAGCCGCACTATCCACCATAGTCCTGAGTAGGTGTAGGGTTAAGTCGCACCTAGAGGCTGTACCTGGTCAGTTTAGCATTTTCCTCACTAATGGCTAAGGTTAGGATTGAGGGAGAGGAAGCTCATCCTGATCTAGGGGGAAACTTCACCCCGGAGCCCTGAGCTAGAGGACATAGAAAAGAAAGTGCATGTGTGACTATAGACCCAAGCAAAGGAGGGAAAATGTGGTGACATTTGTAAACCACACCCTTACGAACGTGTGTACATTTTCTCCATTGTGGTAGGCAAGCAAACAGGCACAACCATACTAAAGGACTAAAACTTCTTACCATCCCCACTCTGAAGGAATCAAATGACCTATAGAAACAAGAACTGGGTACACGCTCCTCTAGAATAATAAAAGCGTAAAAACTACTAAGTGGTGGTGATGATGCATTGACTCCATCCATTCAGTGGTACTGTATGACTCATAGAGCAGCTCCATTCAAACCCACACAACTTCTAAATACCAGGGCCGTGTTCATTAGGGCACACAGTAGCAAAACGTTTCGGAACYGAAAACTGAAATTAGCATTTATTAGCATTTATATAAGTCCAGGAGAGGTAGTTCCTCCCAGTTAGYGATGGGCATGGTTATTTGAATACTCGAACAGATGTTAGTATTCGAATACTTGTGTGAGTATACAATTTTGTGAGAAGAAAGAAATATAGGCCTATTTTACACAGAAAACGATTTTTGTAAATTAAAATATCCATGGGACATTGTTACATACAAGGATATACCATGCCATTTCAAATTATTAATTTAACAACTAACTTTTTTATGTTGTTTTTATGACATGCCCAGTGCACCCCATAAAAAGACCGGCAGSCGACCGGTAGCCGTGCGTAGCTTGTTGTTTATGTTGGCCAATCAACGTGGAAAAGAGGCTAAATGTGTAACAAGTGGCATGAAAGTTCACTTATGCAATGCAAGATGGAATAAAATTACTGAATTAAAAGTTAGCGAAATGAGAAAGAATAACAACCAACAGGTAGGCTGTCGTT
The DNA here is from genome assembly GCF_002910315.2 of Salvelinus sp. IW2-2015. NCBI lineage: Eukaryota > Metazoa > Chordata > Actinopteri > Salmoniformes > Salmonidae > Salvelinus > Salvelinus sp. IW2-2015. Next base: position 7,554 of record NW_019948838.1, read on the forward strand.
TTATCTGAATGGGGTTGGGGAAAAAGCGCAGCATGTGGCCTCAATTAGCCTAGCTAGCTATAGGCTACTCCTGTCAAGCCAGGCACTGTTATATAGGATAATAAATAACATTGAATTGCCTTGGTGTCTCTCTCTCTCCCTCCATCCATCTGTTCACCCCCTCTGCAGCTGCAGCAATAGAGCGCCAGCCTCTCTCCCTCCCGCAGCAGTGCTCAGGTAAAAAAAAACAATAACACATGTATTTCGAATATCTGACAAAAATTCATTATACTATTCAAATTGTGAAATTATTTCAAACCCCCATTCCTACGTKCCCATTTTACAAACTGTTGATGCCTACTGAACATGACCCTGGAAAGGCCCCCGGAGGATACTCTATGACTCATGGCTGTGCTACGACGGCCCGTCTCCCTGCTGCTCTGGCTGGAAGGGGTAGCTGATAGCGGGAGGGAAGCCCGGGTTCCTGGGCTGATCATCCAGCAGTACCAGATCCTCTACATCCCTACCATTGAACCGCCGCCGGCAGATCTTCACCGTCACCTTGCGCCCCTGGAAGGCCTTGAGGGCCTCCTTGGATGCCATGGCCCTGGCGGCCGCCTCGTCACGCCCGTAGCCCGTGCCCAGATAGACTGTCTGGCAGCGCAGCTCGCACACCTGGCCCTCCTTCTGGGTGCGCGCCGCCGGCAGGTCGGGGATGTCCTTCAGGGGCACAAAGATGCAGCTCAGGCTCTCTTTGGACGACTCAGTGCAGGCACGCAGGATCTCAAAGTGGTCCAGGTTGGGGCCGAAGCCCCCTGCCGACACCAGCTTCCACGCCACAGCCTTGTAGAGGCGGTTGAAGAAGGGCTGGTGCTCGGCAGGTGCCTGCGGGGGTGGGCCTTGCTTGAAGGGGTTCCCAGGCTTGGTCCGCTTGGCGCAGCTGTCGTCGTCGCCCCCTGAGAATCAGCGAGATAAAAGACAACTGAGTAGGGATTCTTCCCGGCAACACTGGCTTCACCTGCAGAGGACAGATTCCAGCGGTGTGAGGGAGGCGTCGGATAGGCAGKGTTTACTTCAAGGCCAAAACAAAAGCAGCAGAAAAAATACTGCTGTATGARTAATCTAACCGTAACAATGTAGAGTATGTTTGATGGAAAAGTACAGAACTTTTCCCGCTTTAATTGTCCCACAAATATACAGAAATGGATATACAGCATCACAGTAATTGCCATTCAGTGTATTGAATCACTTCCATAAGTTAACAATATTGTACAACCCTGAATGAAGCAAAGACACGGCCATTGGTCAAAGACAGGACATTTTTTTTGTAGGGCTATAATAGTATTAGTGTCAATAAAACGTTTAAAGTTGGACTCTCCAAACTATACAAGGAATCTAAACTTTAAATAGTCTAAAATCCAAATGAAATCAACGTTTATTGATCAAGTGAACAGGATACAGTTGTAAACAGCACAGTGAAATACTTACTTGCTAACTCTCCTCAACAATGCAGTACAATATCAATCAAGGATCAAATGTCAAACAAAGTCCTAAATAACAAGTAGTAATAAAAATTAGATGGGGGAAAAAGTAATAAAAACTAGTTATGAGAAGTATGTACACAACTGAATATACAGTAGGATTTCAGCATCATACCTGCAGTCCTCTTTCCTTTCCCCATGATTTCATCTCTGGTCTTTCGAACTGGAGCATCATTGACAACCACTCCCTCTGCCATTTCCTTGATCCTGTCCATGACAGGTTGAGGGTATCTGCAAAACAACACAGTCAGAAGAAGACTAAATTCCCTTTAGGACAGTTGACCCTGGTCTCCTGTTTTTTTGTTGTTGTTTGTTTTTACATTGGTTTACTTTTTTGGAATACTGTCGTAGTTTTTCATTATGGTTGGTCCAAACTGGAGAGTATACGTTCTAGTGTTGAATGATTTTAAATCAGATGTTATGGAAGAGCACCAGCAGCACCCCCCATTGTAACTAACTAATACTCTTTTCACACTATCAACAGTACAGACCCCAACCATACTGTGCTGGCTCGGATATTTCCTTCTCACACTGTCCTTTCCAGCAGGTTTTCAACTACTATGGTGGATGCATAACCAGGCCATTGCAGCTCAGCTCGTCTCTGTAGTATACGCCAGTTAACAGATACTTTTATCCAGATATACTTACAGTAGTATGTGCATACATTTTGTGTGAAGTGTGAAAATTATATTACAGTAACGCTCCACATCGAAATCCATTAAAACTAAGTTCCTCTATTCATTCCTCAAACATAGCCTGTTTGAGATCTAGTTGACAAGACAGCACAAACAGATCTGGGACCAGGCTACAATACACATACCTGCAGCCCAAGAAGATGTGGTTGGCCCAGCATATGGACAGTGAGAGCAGCTGTCCAGACTGGGGCTGGGGAAGCCCGGCTGGACTGTGGGGAACGTCTCCATGTTCCTCAGGAAAAACTCTCGTCTGGCCATGCCACTGCTTGTTGGTCTCATGCACTCCTCGGAGCGACTCCACCCACTCGACCAGGTGAGGGTTCTGGTCCAGGTACTCTGAAACAATGTCCTCTCCACTCCTCCCCTCCGCCATCACTGTAACACAGAGCAGAGACACAGGACACAATGTGTTAGGCTATATCAGTGTTACAGTGACTAGAGGCAAAAACAGGCTACTCAAGACGCGAATCAAATCAGMYGATTTGATGGGAAATTATATACCACACTAAGTCCAGTGTGTTTTGTGCTCTGTCTATCATGTTTTTCTAGAGGCACGGCATCAACAGATTCATCAGGCACTGGAAGCTGTTGCTGTTCTATGACAGTTATAACGCCAGAAATATGGTTATAGCCAGAGTCCTTCACCTGCAATTTGTCAGCAGCGGCTTGTTAAGAGGGAATATTATAACGCTACGGAAGCTGAAATAGTCGTCTTCTGACATCTTTTAAAGTCACTGCTGGCATCTATTCTTTGTGAGTATTGTCATCACTGCCTACCAAGCAACTTCGAGATTGTGGAGAGAAGGCGATTTAGCTATCATAACAAATATCACGTAACGTTAGTAGGGCCAAATCTGAAAACGCTCGTTTACGGAAGTCAATGTTGGTTTGTTGCAATGCCAGTTGTCTAACATTACCGTCTCTGTTGTTACTAGCTAACTTATAATCAGAAGTTAATCCAAACAGATCATTCACTGATGAACTTAACATCAACCAGGTTAATATATTTTACATAGCTAGCCATCCTCCAATGTGGGTAGCTAGTTAGCTAGCATTGAATTAGCGTAAGACTTTAAAACAAACGCCGGGTATTAGCCTAGCTAGCAAACACAACAAACGTATGTTGGTGGCTGCACTACGCCAACGTTAGYTTTATTTGAGCAACATATAGYTTACTGGATAACTATATCATAGAAAGTTGCAGAATATATTTTATTGATAGCAAAAAYACAGTTCAGAACGAACCTCAAGCTGTCCAGGCAGCGCCGTTGCTGTATGAGTCATGACCAATGATGCAAACAAGTTGGCTGTCGAACTACAACTTCCACACGATTGCGTAACAACAGACGCCACAGGTTTTTGATCAAAGATATAGCTACTTCGAGATAATTGATATATATGTTGGGTGTTTTAGATAGCAAACAGTGATCATTACAGTAGCTAAATCAATCGTACAAGGGAAGAAAACGTTTAATTAACTTAAGTGGAAACCAAARGAAAGACTACAATTTCCATAATTCTTCACTCTCGTCATTGAAACGTCATCGGGTTGCGACGGCAACAGGATCGGCGGTGTTGTGATTGAATGACAGGCTCAACACTGCAATTTATGTCAACTTTCCCCTGATATCCGATTTTAATTTTATTAAAATGATTCACGAGCTCCTGTTGGCGTTAAGTGGATACCCTGGGACTATATTCACATGGAACAAACGGACAGGTTTACAGGTATATCGKGGTAACGTTACCTACCTAACTACAGTAACGTTACAGARCTAGCTCTACAAAGTACAAACACCGCTGCAAGAAGCTGGCTAGCAATGTTAACCTTTTTTTCTCAAGTAGCTAGCTACTGCAACTAGCTAGTAACCTTATGAATTGTTTTATGTTCTGCTTTTGTTGGCACCCATCACGTTTTTTTTCTATTGTTGCTGTATGTACACTTCACTATAGTTTTGTTTAGTGGCTGGTGGTAAGTGTGACATGCATCCTACTGAACCTTTTAGCCGAGTTTTTCTCAACTCCACGATGTACATATAGCTAACTGAACCATAGTTCAATAATGCACTGTTAAGGAGTTATGAGTAAGGGGTTAACTGAACCTCTGCTWCTCCTGTAGGTCTCCCAGGACCTGCCCTTTCTCCATCCCAGTGAGACCAGTGTCCTGAACCGCCTCTGCAAACTGGGATCCGATTACATTCGCTTCACAGAGTTCATAGAGCAACACACAGGCCATGTCCACCAGCAGGTGAGATAAATACCCAGAAGATGGAGTGCCAAAAGCATTTTCCTCTTCTCACGTCCTTTGTTACACCCGCAATAACATCTGCTAAAAATGTGTATGTGACCAATAAAATGTGATTTGATTTGGAAGTGAGGAGATCGTTGAAGGATATCTGGGGTTCCTTCTCCTCCAATGTTCTTCCTGCTTATCTCTTACTTTTTGATAAGATGAGGACTTGAGGAAAACTACGATTGAAGCTCGATCTACTCAGGCTTTTATAAAACTAGCCAGCTTCAATTAGCTTCACATTCCAGCTCAGACTTCATCTGCCACTAACTCWAGCAGGCATGTAACTACACGTGCATGTCGCATGTTGCTGGTCGAACGCCAAACTCTTCATTGAGACAATGCTGAAACCGTCAATCCATGGGAGAGTCAGTGCCARATTTTCATTTTTGCCGAAATTAACATGAAAGATAAGTTATCTTGCAAATTCAGCAGGCTATGATGTGAAATAGGCTAATAATGCTGTCTTTGATGTGCTTTGGTGTGCTTATCAATGCACACAAGCACCTTTTTTCCCAATCCTATCAGTAAAAATGTTTTTTAGTCATGCAAAAGTTTTACTGTGGGTGAACTTTCAAATGCATCTTGTCATTACTAAATGTGTAATGTGATGGGTGTTTTAATATTTATTTTTTACACAAACGTTTGATTAATTACATATTTAATCGCTCAAAACAACTAGGAACTCGTAAATCTCAGACTTCCGACTTCAGTGCATTCAAAACAAGTGGGAATTTTGAAAAAAAWTWGCTCCGACTGGGGYAAAATCGKTTTGAATGATCATCCAACTCGGAATTCCAYKTCGGGCCTTTTTCTAAAAGTTAGACTTTCCGACCTTAGATCACTGACGTCATYATTTGATCTCATATTTATCCATGTTCCTAGTTGTATTTAACGTGGCATCAGACACTTCATTCAGGATAAATATAGTAAACCCTGAGTTAGCCTACCCCAGAACAGGTTAGTTCTGAAGGATTCATTGCCATAGAAATNTAAATATAGTAAACCCTGAGTTAGCCTACCCCAGAACAGGTTAGTTCTGAAGGATTCATTGCCATARAAATKTACCTGGCTAAAAGGTGAGCCTCTTTCATCTGACCGGTTATTCCAAGTTGAACAAAGTTGCTTTGCTAACTCCTCAAACCTGATTTGTAGTATAATCTCTGGACTAAAAAGCCAACTCAATGGAGAATCTCCATTGAAAATGCTTTTTAGTGCAGAATTACACTTAATCTGTGTCTGGGAAACCTCCCCTTAGATGGGTTTATATTTTTTAATCCTGATTAACTGGTTAAATTCTGTGAGWGTCGGTGACAATGAATCTAAACCAACTTTAGAGTGAGTGCCATGTGTTGTTGTTTTTTAGATTGAGATGTACTAGTATTACTGCAAATACTAATCAGATATAGCTAAATACTATAGTGTTAACAAGCTCTGATTGTACTTTGCAGGAGCACCACTCCATTCAGACAAACCAGGCCGGACTCAATGGGGTTTACCTGCGGGCTTTCTGCACGGGACTGGACTCCATGCTACAGCCTTATAGACAGGCTCTCCTGGACCTCGAACAAGAGGTAGCGAAGATMATTTACTAAATGCRTTGWAGCACTAATTAATACAATGCACATTCATAATCAATCCCACTATTGTACTCTTCATTGCAGTTTCTTGGCGACCCGCATCTCTCCATATCTCATGTGAATTATATGTTGGATCAGGTAATGCCAGTTACTGTTTTTACTAGTTTTTCTGATTTAGATTTGYYTGTTATACATTTGAAGTAGAATTAATTGTTTTAGACCTTTAAAGCTGGAATCCTTAATGGTGAAACAGTTTAGGATATTACAACAACAAAAAAGTTACTGCAAGCTACAAACACTGTTTTTCCCTCCTCTAACATCATTGCACACGCGATAAAACAGAACAATATGTACTGCACTTTTTGTCTTTGACCACACTGCTCGACGCACCTGACCTCCATTTCATCCACAAAACAAAAACAATAACAAAGGTGCTGGGGGTGTACAGTGGCGCTGCCACCCTTCCACCCCTCCTCTGATTGGAGTAAACTAACGGACAAAAATTCTTCCACTGCTACTTTCRCTCACGTGTACTGTACATGTAGTTAACTAATTATACATATATTCCTAAATTCCTTTTTCTCCAAGTGCTGGATTTTCATCCACAGCATCCAATGCAGACAGTGGCGCTGTTTCCCCTAATGCAGATTCCATCTTTAAATGTGAACTTTCACACCTACAGTCACAAGAACCACAGTATCTTTCAATATGTCATGAATGGAATTAGGAAATAAAATTATGAATTTAACAATATACCAGTCATTTATGTAATCATGTTGTTCTCCTCCAGTTTCAGTTGCTGTTTCCCTCTGTTATGGTGGTGGTGGAGACAATAAAGTCCCAGAAGGTAAGGGCATTACAATGGAGACAATACAGTCCCAGAAGGTAAGGGCATTACAATGGAGACAATACAGTCCGAAGGTAAGGGCATTACAATGGAGACATAAAGTCCCAGAAGGTAAGGGCATTACAATGGAGACAATACAGTCCCAGAAGGTAAGGGCATTACAATGGAGACAATAAAGTCCCGAAGGTAAGGGCATTACAATGGAGACAATACAGTCCCAGAAGGTAAGGGCATTACAATGGAGACAATACAGTCCAGAAGGTAAGGGCATTACAATGGAGACAATACAGTCCCAGAAGGTAAGGGCATTACAATGGAGACAATAGTCCCAGAAGTAAGGATTACAATGGAGACAATACAGTCCAGAAGGTAAGGGCATTACAATGGAGACAATACAGTCCCAGAAGGTAAGGGCATTACAATGGAGACAATACAGTCCCAGAAGGTAAGGGATTACAATGGAGACAATACAGTCCCAGAAGGTAAGGGCATTACAATGGAGACAATACAGTCCCAGAAGGTAAGGGCATTACAATGGAGACAATACAGTCCAGAGGTAAGGGCATTACAATGGAGACAAGACACTAGTCCCAGAAGATAAGGGCATTACAATGGAGACACAAGTATTCACTCTCCTTCTGATATGACTGAGAAATCACACAAACACAATTACTTTGGAGGAAATGATTTAAGACACTCATAAAGCACTTTTCATACACCATAGCACTCTCCAAAAACTATTGTGTTCTCAAAGTCTAAGGGTCAACACATTTCTGATGTGCCTTAGTTTTGAATTTTTTTGTAACAAAACCATCTTTCTCCCAATTTAAAGTTCATCAAAATGGTGGCTGCTGTGGTACAGGGGCACAAAGTTGTCACATCGCTCAGAGCAGAGTGCATCATGGGTAGGCACAGTTGAATCAATTAGTGTGGAATATGGAAATGAGGTCATATCCTGTCTGTCCTAATTAGATCCACGGCTGTCAGATCCTGGAGACGGTGTACAAGCACAGCTGTGGAGGTCTGCCCCCTGTTCGCATGGCCCTGGAGAAGTAAGTTACGGCCACAACTTTTTCAATCAAATGTGAAGTTAGCCTCTTATGCATTGTTTATGCTATTACTTGGATCTATGCTGCATGTGTGGTGTCATCCTGAAACTGATGCTGCAAAGTGAAATATGCATGCCATATTTCCAGGCAAAATCTGAAGAGGGTTATGAATTTTCTGTGATTTTACAATGGTAAGATCCCGGGGTGTGTATTTAAAAAAAAAATGTGTTTTCACCCCTGGATAAATGATTCCCATGACACATGTCATCTCCTCCTACACATAAACACTTGAATCTATACCGATACCTGGCTGGTGTTTCTTAGGGCAACACAACATAAAGGATCTCTCTGCTGTCTGTCTACTCAGGATCCTGGCGGTGTGCCACGGGGTGATGTACAAGCAGCTGGCGGCGTGGATGCTGCATGGTCTGCTGCTGGACCAGAGTGAGGAGTTCTATGTGAAGCAGGGGCCCAGCGCTGGAGGGGCCGCCGCCAACCAGGAGGAGGACGAGGAGGACCTGGGGATTGGAGGCCTCAGCGGTAAACAGCTGAAAGAACTACAGGACCTGGTGAGAGCCCTTATGCTAAGATTCAGGATCAGCTTTTATCTTCCTCAAATCTTAACTGGCTGATCTAAGGTAAGAGGCAAAACTGATTCTAGATCAGCATCTATTGGCAATTGCATCCATGTTTCCAGCTGAGAGAACTACAGAATCTAGTGAGATGGCGGGTAGAAGTTGCCCTTAGGCACAGCTTTAGGTTCAGTTTATATCTTCCCCCAAATCCTAATCTTAAATATCGGGTGGGGAGGCAAAACTGACCTAAGATCAGTCTATGGGTAATTTCATCCTACTTCATACCTTGGCACTTGGATTTGAAGTGCTTGCGTTAGTGTAAAGCTTGCACCACTACTGTTAGAGTAAAGATTGCAGGATGGATAAGATCTAAAAGTCATGGTTATGTACTTCCAGTCAGTTTCAGGAGGCTGATTTGGGTCATGTTCATAAGGCACAAAGCAGGGAAAAACTAACTGAAACAGGGAGTGAGTACCCAGACTGGTCCAATAAGACATGCTCATTTTCGTTTTCTGTTTGAAAATGTTTTCCGTTGCGTGCCCTAATGAACGATGCTGTTGTCTSTATTCCGTTGTAGAGGCTGATAGAGGAAGAGAACATGCTGGCTCCGTCCCTGCAGCAGTTCTCTCTGCGGGCTGAGATGCTGCCCTCCTACGTCCCCATCCGYGTGGCTGAGAAGATCCTCTTCGTGGGGGAGTCCGTCCAGATGTTTGAGAACCACAACCACAGCCCGTCCAGAGCTGGTGAGAACCTGGTCCACACATGTACCTTTGTTATTAGCTGTAGCTACGTTATTGGATTTGTTAATGATTTAGCTACAGTAGGGAAACAGTAGAGGAGAGAAAAGGGAGTGTTTTCTGTCTTCACCCTCACTCAGGTAAGCACCATTAGCATTATTGCTGATTTTGGCATCTATTTGGTTTGCTTTGGTTGCTACGCTCTCTAAAACTTCCACAACAAAAAAATCACCAACTATCTCGCCGAGCACTACTTCAATGTAACATATTGCGACAATATCACTTCAGGAGTTCCACGTTCAACTTGGAATGAAGATTTGTAAAGTTTTTTGTTGGATCATGTTTTCCTCCCTTTTGTCTGTGTCCAGGCTCTATACTGAAGCACCAGGAGGACATGTTTGCTACAGAGCTGCACCGTCTCAAACAGCAGCCCCTCTTCAGCCTAGTGGACTTTGAGAACCTCATAGACGGCGTCCGCAGCACCGTGGCAGAGGTGGGCTTCGCACTTCAACATATCTGAGGAAATGTCAGATATGTGTTTGTAATGTCTGCTGTAACTTCCCACTATCAGCTGGACAAAAGGTCCTGTTCTATTCAGTTGATAGGGCCACATTCATCTCAATAACTCCATACATTAGTACGGTATGTGAATCCAATCAACAGTTGATGAATGAATGTATCCTATTTGCAGCCCCTGTGGACATTAATGGTGGAGGAATCTGATCTCCTGGGGCAACTGAAGGTTTGTAATTTGGACTATCTAGCTGTGACCGTTACAGTTGATTTCAGATTGTTAGTGGTCATGTTTGAGCTCGACTACATTAAATATATAATATTTCACCTTTATTTAACCAGGTAGGCCAGTTGAGAACAAGTTCTCATTTACAACTGCGACCTGGCCAAGAATAACAAAGCAGTGCACAAAACAACACAGAGTTACACATGAAAAACAAGCATACAGTCAATAACACAATAGAATAAAAAAAAAAAAGTCTATATACAGTGTGCAAATGGCATGAGAGGGTAAGGCAATAAATAGGCAATAGTAGCGAAGTAATTACAATTGAGCAAATTACACTGGGAGAGGAGAGATGTGCATGATGAGTGCAAGTAGAAATACTGTGTGGTGCAAAAAGCAGAAAAGTAAATAAAAATAATATGGGGATGAGGTAGGTAGATTGGATGGCTATTTACAGATGGGCTATGTACAGCTGCAGTGATCGGTTAGCTGCTCAGATAGCTGATGTTTAAAGTTAGTGAGGGAATAAAGTGTCCAGCTTCAGCGATTTTTGCAGTTCGTTCCGGTCATTGGCAGCAGAGAACTGGAAGGAAAGGCGGCCAAAGTAGGTTTTGGCTTTGGGGATGACCAGTGAGATATACCTGCTGGAGCGCGTGCTACGGGTGGGTGTTGTTATCGTGACCAGTGAGCTGAGCTAAGGAGGAGCTTTACCTAGCAAAGACTTATAAAATGACCTGGAGCCAGTGGGTCTGGCGACGAATATGTAGCGAGGGCCAGCCGACGAGAGCATACAGGTCGCAGTGGGGGGTGGTATATGGGGCTTTGGTGACAAAACAGATGGCACTGTGATAGACTGCATCAATTTGCTGAGTAGAGTGTTGGAGGCTATTTGTGTAATACATACGTTGCAGTCGGACTGCTCAGAATCACTGATCTCAAATCCCCTTGCATCTCAAATATACTCCTTATGTGATCAAGATGAGTGATTCTGTGCCTTGCCTTGTTAAAGCTGACCCCTCAAACACACCGTTTCTCTTTCCCTGTAGATCATAAAGGACTTTTACCTGTTGGGCCGTGGTGAGCTGTACCAGGTGTTCATTGACCACGCTCAGCACATGCTCAAGACCCCACCCACGGCTGTCACTGAACATGGTATGTTTACAGATCCAGGATCAGTTTACTCTAACAGACATCTAAACTTGATAGCACATTCTACCTCCTAAGGGCCACTTCATCTTATGGAAAATTCACCCTTTATTCAATCACAAACCATGGTCCTGTTGATACTTAAAATGCAGTTTAACTGGACCCTAACTTCCTCCCTTCTTGAAGTGATCACTGATCTAACACTGTGGCTAGGTCAAAATAGGGGTTCCAGTAAATATCTTTCACTAAAACAATCATTTCTGATCGTTGTTATTCCAAGGAAAAGAAGGAAGGAAGGAGGATGCCGTAAAGAAGAATGTGAACAGGTCCATGTGTATTGCAGTCTTTCTTTGGATCTAACAGTGGCTGTTTCTCCACCCCTTCCACAGATGTAAATGTGGCCTTTCAGCAGGCTGCCCACAAGGTGTTGTTGGACGACGACAACCTCCTGCCTCTCCTGCACCTCACCATCGACTACCAGGGGAAGGAGAGCAAAGGTTTGTTCCTCAGAATGCTTTTCATTGGAGCAGAAACCCTCCACTAGGAGTCTAGGAGATCTAACTGTATGTTTAACTAGAGCTGCTTAGAGTTTCTTTTCACTCCCTACTAGACCTGGGCTCAGTACATGTTTATTTGAGTACTTGTTTTTGAAATACTTATTTTCAGTGTATTTTATAATACATGCCAATACATTAAGTGTATTTCCAAATGCATTCCAATATTCAGCTAGTTGTATTTTCAAAGAAAATATTTACTTTGAAATGTCTTTTTGAAAGTAATTGAAATACCCTAAATAGTATTTGAACACAGGTCTGCTCCCTACTACCCCATGGCCCTAACTTACTCTTCATGTTTGCAGATCTGTAATGTGTAAGCAATATGGCGGAAGGTCCACCATGACACTTCTTATACCTTTTTATACCATTCAGATCTGTAAATATGGAAAGGTCAGGGCCAAGGGGAAGTGGTAAGGACATATTGGGACCGTTGGCTGTGTGCTCCAGTATATTTTCTTGTACGCAGTCCAGTTGCTGCCATCTGGTGGCTAACTGTAAGACAGTCTATGCATGCCTGTCTTGGTCATCTCTCCCTCATCTCTCCTGCTATAACCTGGGAACACCAGATGGGAGAAGGCAATCTGATGGATGTGTACTGGGAAGTCACCTGTTATCTTTTTAAAAGCCAATGAAGGAAAGCAGACGAGAAGAGAAGGCTATTGAACTTGGCACCCTAATCCACWTAATAGTGCACTATTYTTCACAAAGTTCTGGTCAGAGTAGTGCACGTCATAGGGAATAGGGTGCTATTTGGGATGATCCATTCTTCTATGTCTTCTACCCAGTGTGTGCCATCTTGTGAACAATGCGATGGAGTGGATCAGAGGATGTGGGCAGAGTGGAGAGAGGAATGGAGTGTGTGTAATTTGGCCAATTTTTTTTCATGTAGGATCGTTGGCCTTCTCTCCCAATTGCGCACCGGTACTGTTCAGCCACGACCTCTGGCCATGCTCTGTCCACCATTTTTCATTTCCTTCATCACCGTTCTTTTATTAAGGTCTATTGTGCTGTATTTATTTAGCCTACCCCACCACTAATGCGCAGAGATGTTGATATGAGTCGACCAAGAAATATGTCACAGGCTGTATAATTGATGACAAGACAAACAATGGGGCCATGCAGCAGCAACAGAGACGTTTTGGTTTCTATATAGGCTATTGTTAAAAAATAGTCTAAGTTTGTAACATTACTAAAGTTGTCTATCAAGTGTAAAATGTGAGTTCAACAGAACCAGTTACAACTGACGTATCTGATCATCAATAGATTAGAGAAAAAGCTATTTGTTTTTAACACAGTAGCCACAACCTWTCACCTAGGTAGKTGCTTGTTTAGTAGCCTATGTTGAACCTTCTTATGACAGCCTACTTCAAAAGCAAATGGTACATAGTCACAAAAGTATATGGGGTGTTTGTTAAATTCTTTTTAACCTAAAAAATGAATGGAGTGAATTTGGAGCAGCAGTTTTGTTTGTTCCTGTGAGCGTTTTAAAAAATATATATTTTTAGCAGAGCGGGAGAAAGGATGTTGAGCGGCAGAGTGGTTAACAAAGACTGTTCCATGAGCGATGAGTGAGATTTCAAACCGCTTAACTCTGCTGACATACTCTGGTGTGGAGCCATCCTGTGGCTAATGGTATGATTGTGTTCTCAGATGCCACAGGGACCAGGGAAGGGGCCACTCCCCCACAGGAGTCCTCCCCCAGGGAGGTGCCCCCTACGGGCTGGGCTGCTCTGGGCTTGGCCTACAAGGTCCAGTGGCCCCTGCACATCCTCTTCACCCCKGCCGTTCTGGAGAAGTGAGTATTGTACAGCAGGCAACGCCTGCCTCCCAAGTGGTCCCTTATTCCCTATATAGTGCACTACTTTTGACCAGGGCCCAATGTGATCGCTGCAGGACCGTAACAGTGCAGAAGTTTAGCCTCGTGCTTCAATGCTCTTAGTAGTTGTGGAAATGGACACGATATTGCTTTTTACTTTGTGCATTGCTGACTCTACCTTTAACATGAAGTGAAATCCATTAGCAAATGTTTGTGCAAACAGACAATGGAATATTTTAACATTACACTCCCAGTTTATTAGGTACACCACCCCGTTCACGAAAATGGATCTCTCCTACAGACAGTGAGTCACGTGGCCGTGGCTAGCTATATAAAGCAGGCAGACAGGCATTGAGGCTTTCAGTTACTGTTCGATTGAACRTTAGAATGGACAAAATGACTGACCTAAGTGACTGAGCGTGGTATGACCGTCGCTGCCAGGCACGCCGGATCCAGTACCTCAGAAACGGCCGCCCTCCTGGGCTTTTCACGCATAATAGTGTCTAGGGTTTACAGAGAATGGTGCGACAAACAGAAAACATCCAGTCAGCGGCAGCCCTGAGGGTGAAAACCGCTCGTTGATGAGAGAGGTTGAAGGAGAATGGGAAGAATCATGCCATCTAACAGTTGGGCCACAAACAGGCAAATAACGGCGCAGTACAACCGTGGTCTGCAGTGCGGCTTCTCGGAACGCACAACTCGCCGATCTTTGTCACAGATGGGCTATTGTAGCAGACGACCACACTGGGTTCCACTCCTATCAGCTAAAAACAAGAAGAAGCGTCTCCAGTGGGCACGCCATCTCCAACACTGGACAATTTAGGAGTAGAAAAACATTGCCTGGTGCGACAAATCCCGGTTCATGTTGCATCATGTTGACGGAAGTTGTAGGATGAGTCCATGGAACCCATCCTGCCTGGTGTCAATGGTACAGTCCGATGGCTGTGGTGTACCAGCATCCAATCTGCAGCAACTGCGTGGTGCCATCATGTCAGCATGGAAAAACATCCCTGTGGAACATTTCCGGCTTGTAGAATCCATGCCCCAAAGAATTCAGGCTCATCACTCATCTTGGAAAAACGTATACTAAAAACTTGGAAAKMAATCATTCTGCCATCATTAACACAATGGAAAAATGTAATGATTTATTATTTAAATATTGAAAAAGCGGGGGCTACGGAGAGAAACAAAATGGTGCTGTTTCAGRCCATGTGGTAAACAACAATGCACTATGGATGGAGGTGTGAGCATGCGGGTCTGGACAGAGGAGATGTAGTCGTTGATTGTGTGCGTCTGTAAGTTGTTGTTTGTAGTGTAGCTTTGTATTTGGTTATTAACTAACAAAGTGAATTCAGGCTGTCCTGGAGGCAGAGGGGTGTCTGACCAGTACTAGATGGGTATACCTAATACATACTGGCCAGTGAGTGTATATTAACCATTGTTTGTACTTCATGTTACGACCGGTGTCCTGTCTCCAGGTATAATGTAATATTCACGACCGTGTCTGCCCAGGTATAATGTAATATTCACGGACCGTGTCCTGTCTCCAGGTATAATGTAATATTCACGACCGTGTCCTGTCTCCCCAGGTAATAATCGTGTATATTCACGACCGTGTCCTGTCCTCCCAGGTAATAATTGTAATCTTCACACGACCGTGTCCTGTCTCCAGGTATAATGTAATATTCACCGAGCCGTGTCCTGTCCTCCAGGTATAATGTAATATCACGACCGTGTCCTGTCCCCAGGTATAAATGTGATATTCACGAGACGTGTCCTGTCTCCCAGGTATAATGTAATATCCACGGACCGTGTCCTGTCCCCAGGTATAATGTAATATTCACGACCGTGTCCTGTCCCCCAGGTATAATGTAATATTCACGACCGTGTCCTGTCCTCCAGGTATAAATGTAATATTCACCGACCGTGGTCCTGTCCTCCAGGTATAATGTAATATTCACGACCGTGTCCTGTCTCCAGGTATAAGTGTAATATTCACGGACCGTGTCCTGTCTCCCAGGTATAATGTAATATTCACGACGGTGTCCTGTCCCCAGGTATAATGTAATATTCACGACCGTGTCCTGTCCCCAGGTATAATGTAATAATTCACGACCGTGGTCCTGTCTCCCAGGTATAATGTAATATTCACGACCGTGTCCTGTCTCCAGGTAAATGTAATATTCACGACCGTGTCCTGTCCCCAGTATAATGTAATATTCACGACCGTTCCTGTCCCCAGGTATAATGTAATATTCACGACCGTGTCCTGTCTCCCAGGTATAATGTAATATTCACAGGACCGTGTCCTGTCCCCAGGTATAATGTAATATTCACGACCGTGTCTGTCCCCCAGGTATAATGTAATATTCACGACCGTGTCCTGTCCTCCAGGTATATGTAATATTCACGACCGTGTCCTTCCCCAGGTATATGTAATATTCACGACCGTGTCCTGTCCCCAGGTATAATGTAATATTCACGGACCGTGTCCTGTCTCCCAGGTATAATGTAATATTACGCGAACCGTGTCCTGTCCCCAGGTATAATGTAATATTCACGGACCGTGTCCTGTCCCCCAGGTATAATGTAATATCCACGACCGTGTCCTGTCCCCAGTATATGTAATTCCACGACCGTGTCCTGTCTCCCAGGTATATGTAATATTCAGCACGGCGTGTCCTGTCCTCCAGGTATAAATGTAATATTCACGACCGTGTCCTGTCTCCAGGTATAATTGTATATTCACGACCGTGTCCTGTTCCTCCAGGTATAATGTATATTCACGACCGTGTCCTGTCCCCAGGTATAATGTAATATTCACGACCGCGTGTCCTGTCCTCCAGGTATAATGTATATTCACGACCGTGTCCTGTCCCCAGGTATATATATATTCCACGACGTGTCCTGTCCCCAGGTATAATGTATATTCACGGACCTGTCCTGTCCCCAGGTATAATGTAATATCACGACCGTGTCCTGTCCCCAGGTATAATGTAATATTAGACGCGTGTCCTGTCCCCAGGTATAAGTAATATTCACGGACCGTGTCCTGTCCCCAGGTATAATGTAATATTCACGCCGTGTCCTGTCTCCCAGGTATAATGTAATTATCACGACCGGTCCTGTCCTCCAGGTATATGTAATATTCACGACCGTGTCCTGTCCCAGGTATAATGTAATATTCACGACCGTGTCCTGTCTCCCAGGTATAATGTAATATTCACGACCGTGTCCTGTCTCCAGGTATAATGTAATATTCACAGACCGTGTCCTGTCCCCAGGTATAATGTAATATTCACGACCGTCTGTCCCCAGGTATAATGTAATTATTCACGACCGTGTCCTGTCCTCCCAGGTATAATGTAATATTCACGACGCGTGTCCTGTCCCCAGGTATAATGTAATTCACGACCGTGTCCTGTCCCCAGGTATATATGTAATATTCACGACGACCGTGTCCTGTCCCCCAGGTATAATGTAATATTCACGACCGTGTCCTGTCTCCCAGGTATAATGTATATTCACGACCGTGTCCTGTCCCCAGGTATAATGTAATATTCACAGCACCGTGTCCTGTCTCCCAGGTATAATGTGATATTCACGACCTGTTCCTGTCCCCGAGTATAATGTAATATTCAACGACCTCGTCCAGGTATAAATGTATATCACGACTGTGTCTCGCCAGGTATAATGTAATACTTCACGGACCGTGTCCTGTCCAGGTATAATGTAATATTCACGACTGCTGTCCTGTCTCAGGATAAATGTAGATATTCACGTCCGTGTCCTGTGTCCCTCCAGGTATAATGTAATATCACAGACCGTGTCCTGTCCCCAGGTATAATGTAATATTCACGAACCGTGTCCTGTCCTCCTCAGGTATAGTGTAATATGTCACTACGACGCGTCCTCCCAGGTATAATGTGATATTCACGACCTGATGTCCTGTCCCAGGTATTAATGGTAATGATTCACGACCGTGTCCCGGTCCTGTCCTAGGTATAATGTAATATTCACGACCGTGTCTGTCCTCAGGTATAATGTAATATTCAACCGTGTCCTGTCTCCAGGTATAATGTAATATTCACGACCGTGTCCTGTCCCAGGTATAATGTAATATTCACTGCCGTGTCCTGTCTCCCAGGTATAAGTGTAATATCACGGACCGTGTCCTGTCCTCCAGGTATAATGTGTTTATATCACGACCTGTGTCCTGTCCCCAGGTATAATGTAATATTCACGAGTGCCGGTGTCTGTCTCCCCAGGTATAATGTGATAGTTCACGACCGTGTCCTGTCCCCCAGGTATAATGTAATATTCACGACCGTGTCCTGTCCTCCCAGGTATAATGTAGATATTCGACAGACCTGTGTCCTGGTCTCCCCAGGCTATAATGTTAATATTCCTACGACGCGTGGTTCCTGTTCCGCCCCAGGTAATTAATGTAATTAATCAGAGACTGCTGTCCTGTCCCCCAGGGAGATATAATGTGATATTCCAGAAAGAGACGCGAACGGGGACCGAGTGTGTCCTGTTCGCCAGGTGATAGAGTGAATACGCTTCCTCACGGCGTGGAGGCGGATGACATGATAGACGACCGTGGTCCCTCATGTGCCCCCTCCCCGGTATATAGATTGAATATTCACGGGTAGGGTCGAGGGAGTACGGACCGTGTCCTTTGATCGCCGCGCGGTCCCTCAGGTGATATGTGATATCACCACGGACCGTGTTATGTCCCCAGGTCCCGCCAGGTATAATGTAAATATTACCCCCAACATAGGGGAGATGGGACCGGTCCTGTCTGCCCAAGGTATATAAATGTAATATTCCACGGGTACTCAGACAGCCGAGGAACGCGAAGCGGGCTGCGTGTTACTGTCCCCGTGCCAGGTATAATATGTATATATCCACAGACCGGCGCGGCGCCGTGTAGCCTGTCCCCACGAGGGTATAATGTAATGAGTCCCACGACCGTGTCCTGTCTCCCAGGTATAATGTACATATCACGACCGTAGTGTGGCCTGTCCCCGGTTATAGATGTAGATATTCCACAGACGCAGTGATCCCTGTCCCCCAGGTATAATGTAATATTTCACGACGCATTCGTGGTCTCTGTCCCCTCGCAGGTAATAATGTAATATTCACGTGCGGAGTTGAGGACCGTGGTCCTGTTCCTCTCCAAGGTATATGTAATGATTTCCCACAGGATGAGACGTGTCCGTGTCCTCAGATCGACAGGTATAATGTAATATTACAACGACCGTTGTGTTCCCTGTACGTCGCAGGTATAAGGATGGTAATACTTCACACGACTGGTCCTGGTCTCCGCAGGTATATGGGAAAATGTAATTTTCGCACGGACCAGTGTGCCTGTCCTCCAGGGTATAATGTGATTATTTCACGAACCGTGTCCTGGTCTGCCGCAGGTATAAATGTAATTCACGTTGACCGTGTACGTGTCTCACAGGTATTAATTGTGATATTTCAC
>NW_019948839.1:0-13543 GCF_002910315.2 Salvelinus sp. IW2-2015
AAATGGAAGTATCTGAATGAAGCAGGTGTAAATACAAAATGGAAGTATCTGAATGAAGCAGGTCAAAGTGTCACTAATAGACAAGAAGAAGATGAAGCATTTCAGTCATTCCTTCCCCAGTTTGCAACTATGGTTTAATTAAAGAGTGTACACATACACACACACACATACACACACACATAGAAGACATGGGCCTACGGTGATGGGGTCAGTTCCATCTCAGTTCCATGCGGCTCAGGTACTGAACTGAATTCCATTTGAACAGGTAGACTCCGCGTCTCATTCTCTATCCTGGAGCTGAGAGGACATTGACCCCAACACTGATGGGAAAACATACCGTATACTGGAGACATAGTCTATGTCCCAAATGGTTCCCTATTCCCTTCATAGGACCAGGGTGAATATGTATGAACTTTCCAATTTGTAAGTCGCTCTGGATAAGAGCGTCTGCTAAATGACTTAAATGTAAATGTAAATGTAATAGTGCACTACTTAAGACCAGGGCACAAAGGTCCCATAGAAGTACACTATGTAGTGAATAGGATGCCATTAAGGACACATCCAGAATGGTTATTTGGTAGGAGTGCTACTTAGCTTCGAATGTCAGGACTAAAGACTCAATCCTGAATTTCTAAAAACAACAAACGGACATAAAGCTGTGGGATAAGGGCGAGGTAAATGCAACTACTCTCGTCTTCATAGAATGGAATGAAATACAGGACAGTCTATGAGATCAATGTCTGTTTAGGAAGAGTTGTGCATGAGTTACATTCTTCAAGAATCAATAGGTAATATCAATAGAATTCGACCAAAAAACACGATCACAGATTCCACCTTTAAAGACTGGTAGGGAGCCTTCCAACCAAATGGTCTCCTATTGGCCAATAAAAACATCCAGCKCTCACAAAGCACTCCTTTAGTAAGTCCTAGAAAATACACTATTACATTGGCATTATAGGGTCCAGTATTGGTGGAAAGGAAACACAACAGAACACCGTTTCCTTCATTCTGAGGGTCAACYRAGGGTTTCTGGAAAGCTATTTRATTTTGACTTTACCGTTTGAAAACKYACTGAATGTGCTGTTACTTGGAGGCCCACTGTAGTCCAAACGGCAGACCTTTGACCTTTTATCTTTTATCGTGAGACATAAAGAGAGAAAAAGGTTCAAGTCTCGATCAAACACGACTGTTATATGTGGGTCTGTGTTCAAAATGTCTCCATATTCCCTTCATAGGGCTCTTCTTTTGACCAGGGCCCGTGGGCGAACAGGGTGCCATTCAGGACACACCTATAACACCGTCTATTGAAGAGGCCTCTTTTCTGGCTCTTAAATGTCCACTCAAGTGTTTTGATTTTCTCTTTCCCATTTCACACCTCCTAACGTTGGACACACACATACAGTAGACACACACACACACCTCAGCTGGAACTTTACACTGATTTGGAAACTCCAAATAGCTGGGTTATTGGCTAAGCCGACATCGCCATTTCCCTCCACTCCCTTTCTGTCTCTCCCTAGCTGTCTGTCTCTCCCTAGCTGTCTGTCTCTCCCTAGCTCATCTCCCTAGCTGTCTGTCTCTCCCTAGCTGTCTGTCTCTCCCTAGCTGTCTGTCTCTCCCTAGCTGTCTGTCTCTCCCTAGCTCATCTCGCTGTGTTGTCTCTCTAGTGTCTGTCTCTCCTAGTGTCTGTCTGTCCTAGCTCATCTCCTAGCTGTCTGTCTTCTCCTAGCTCATTCTGGCTGTCTGTCTCTCCTAGTCTCTCCCTAGCTGTCTGTCTCTCCCTAGCTGTTCTCTCCTATGCTCTCTCCCCTAGCTGTCTGTCTCTCCTAGTCTTCCCTATGTCTGTCTCTCCCTAGCTGTCTGTCTCTCCTAGCTCATGCTCCCTAGTGTCTGTCTCTCCCTGCTGCTCTCCTAGCTGTCTGTCCCCTAGCTGTCTGTCTCTCCCTAGCTCATCTCCCTAGCTGTCTGTCTCTCCCAGCTGCTGTCTCTCCTAGCTGTCTTGTCTCTCCTAGTCATCTCCTAGCTGTCTGTCTCTCCTAGCTGTTGTCTCTCCTAGCTCATCTCCAGCTTCTGTCTCTCCTAGCTCATCTCCTAGCTGTCTGTCTCTCCTAGCTGTCTCCACTAGCTGTCTGTCCTCTCCCAGCTGTCTGTCTTCCCTAGCTATCTCCCTAGCTGTCTGTTCTCCTAGCTCATCTCCCTAGCTGTCTGTCTCTCCCTAGCTGTCTGTCTCTCTAGCTGTTGTCTCTCCTAGCTATCTCCTAGCTGTCTGTCTCTCCCTAGCTCATCTCCCGGCTGTCTGTCTCTCCTAGCTCATCTCCCTAGCTGTCTGTCTCTCCCTAGCTGTCTGTCTCTCCCTAGCTCAATCTCCCTAGCTGTCTGTCTCTCCTAGCTCATCTCCCTAGCTGTCTGTCTCTCCCTAGCTGTCTGTCTCTCTCTAGCTCATCTCCCTAGCTGTCTGTCTCTCCCTAGCTCATCTCCCTAGTGTTTCTCCATAGCTGTCTGTCTCTCCTAGCTCATCTCCCTAGCTGTCTGTCTCTCCCTAGTGTCTGTCTCCTAGCTCATCTCCCTAGCTGTCTGTCTCTCCCTAGCTGTCTGTCTCTCCTAGCTCATCTCCTCTAGCTGTCTGTTCTCCTAGCTCATCTCCTAGTGTCTGTCTCTCCCTAGCTGTCTGTCTCTCACTAGCTGTTGTCTCTCCCAAGCTGTCTGTCTCTCCCTAGTGTCTGTCTCTCACTAGCTGTCTCTCTCCTAGCTCTCTCGCTGTTCTGTCTTCCCTAGCTGTGTCTCTCCTAGCTGTCTGTTTCCTAGCTGTCTGTTCCTCTCCTAGCTGTCTGTCTATAGCTGTCTGTCTCTCCTAGCTGTCTGTCTCTCCCTAGCTGTCTGTTCTCCCAAGCTGTCTGTCTCTCCCAAGCTGTGTTTCTCTCTAGCTGTGTATGTCTCTCAAGCTGTCTGTCTTCCCAAGCTGTTTCCAAGTGTCTGTCCTCCCTAGCTGTCTGTTCTCCCAAGCTGTCATTCCTCTCATAGCTGTCTTTCTCTTCTACTGTCCTGTCTGTCTCTCCTAGCTGTCTGTCTCTCCCAAGCTGTCTTTCTCCCCATAGCTTGTCTTTTCTCTCCCAGCATATCTTTCTCTCCCTAGCTGTCTGTCTCTCCCAAGCTGTCTTCTTTCTCTCCGAGCTGTCTTTCTCTCCTAGCTGTCTTTCTCCCATTAGCTGTCTTTCTCCCAAGCTTTTGTTCTCCCCAGCTGTCTTTCTCTCCTAGCATATTTTCTCCTAGCTGTCTTTCTCCAAGCTGTCTTTCTCCCATAGCTGTCTTTCTCTCCCTAGCATATCTTTTCTCCCTAGCTGTATGTCTTCCCAGCTGTCTTTCTCTCCCTAGCTGTCTTTCTCCAAGCTGTCTTTCTCCCATTAGCTGTCTTTTCTCCAAGCTTGTTTTTCTCCCCCTAGCTGTCTTTCTCTCCCAGCTGTCTGTCTCTCCCTAGTGTCTTTTCTCCCTAATGTCTATGTCTATAGCTGTCTTTCTCCCCCTAGCTGTCTTTCCCTAGCTGTTTTCTCCCCTAGCTTTCTGTATGTCTAACTGTCTATCTCTCCTAGCTGTCTTTCTTCCCTAGCTTCTGTATGTACTAGCTGTCTTTCTCTCCCTAACTGTCTTTCTCCCCTAGCTTCCTTTTTCTCCTAGCTGTCTTTCTCTCCTAACTGTCTTTCTCCCCCTAGCTTCCTGTTTTCCCTAGCTGTCTTTCTCTCCCTAATGTCTTTCTCTCCCCTAGCTTCCTGTTCTCCTAGCTGTCTTTCTCTCCCTAACTGTTTTTCTCCCCTAGCTTCCTGTATCTCCCTAGCTGTCTTTCTCTCCCTAACTGTCTTCTCCCCCTAGCTTCCTGTATCTCCTAACTGTCTTTCTCCCCCTTGCTTCCTGTATCTCCTAGCTGTCTTTCTCTCTAACTGTCTTTCTCCCGCTGTGCTGTTTTTCCATCTGCTTGTCTTTGTCTGCAGTTGCATCCAAATGGAGCCCTGTTCCCTACATACAGTGGGGCAAAAAAGTATTTAGTCAGCCACCAATTGTGCAAGTTCTCCCACTTAAAAAGATGAGAGAGGCCTGTAATTTTCATCATAGGTACACTTCAACTATGACAGACAAAATGAGAAAGAAAAATCCAGAAAATCACATTGTAGGATTTGTAATAATTTATTTGCAAATGATGGTGGAAAATAAGTATTTGGTCAATAACAAAAGTTTATCTCAATACTTTGTTATATACCTTTGTTGCAATGACAGAGGTCAAACGTTTTCTGTAAGTCTTCACAAGGTGTTTCACACGCTGTTGCTGGTATTTTGGCCCATTCCTCCATGCAGATCTCCTCTAGAGCAGTGATGTTTTGGGGCTGTTGCTGGGCAAACGGACTTTCAACTCCCTCCAAAGTTTTCTATGGGGTTGAGATCTGGAGACTGGCTAGGCCGCTCCAGACCTTGAAATGCTTCTTACGAAGCCACTCTTCGTTGCCCGGGCGGTGTGTTTGGGATCATTGTCATGCTGAAAGACCCAGCCATGTTTCATCTTCAATGCCCTTGCTGATGGAAGGAGGTTTTCACTCAAAAATCTCACAATACATGGCCCCATTCATTCTTTCCTTTACACGGATCAATTGTTCCTGGTCCCTTTGCAGAAAAACAGCCCCAAAGCATGATGTTTCACCCCCATGCTTCACAGTAGGTATGGTGTTCTTTGAATGCAACTCAGCATTCTTTGTCCTCCAAACACGACGAGTTGAGTTTTTACCAAAAGTTCTATTTTGGTTTCATCTGACCATATGACATTCTCCCAATTCTTCTTCTG
Organism: Salvelinus sp. IW2-2015; assembly: GCF_002910315.2. Lineage (NCBI taxonomy): Eukaryota > Metazoa > Chordata > Actinopteri > Salmoniformes > Salmonidae > Salvelinus > Salvelinus sp. IW2-2015. The sequence continues at coordinate 4,826 of NW_019948839.1, forward strand.
GATCATCCAAATGCTCTCTAGCAAACTTCAGACGGGCCTGGACATGTACTGGCTTAGGCAGGGGGACACGTCTGGCACTGCAGGATTTGAGTCCCTGGCGGCGTAGTGTGTTACTGATGGTAGGCTTTTGTTACTTGGTCCCAGCTCTCTGCAGGTCATTCACTAGTACCCCCGTGTGGTTCTGGGATTTTTGCTCACCGTTCTTGTGATCATTTTGACCCCACGGGGTGAGATCTTGCGTGGAGCCCCAGATCGAGGGAGATTATCAGTGGTCTTGTAGTTCTTTCATTTCCTAATAATTGCTCCCACAGTTGATTTCTTTCAAACCAAGCTGCTTACCTATTGCAGATTCAGTCTTCCCAGCCTGGTGCAGGTCTACAATTTTGTTTCTGGTGTCCTTTGACAGCTCTTTGGTCTTGGCCATAGTGGAGTTTGGAGTGTGACTGTTTGAGGTTGTGACAGGTGTTTTATACTGATACAAGTTCAAACAGGTGCCATTAATACAGGTAAGAGTGGAGGACAGAGGAGCCTCTTAAAGAAGAAGTTACAGGTCTCGAGAGAGCCAGAATCTTGCTTGTTTGTAGGTGACCAAATAATTATTTTCCACCATCATTTGCAAATAAATTCATTAAAAACCAACAATGTGATTTTCTGGATTATTTTTTTTCTCATTTTGTCTGTCATAGTTGAAGTGTACCTATGATGAAAATTACAGGCCTCTCTCATCTTTTAAGTGGGAGAACTTGCACAATTGGTGGCTGACTAAATACTTTTTTGCCCCACTGTAGTGCACTACGTTTGATTTGATAATCTCTGTTCAAACGTAGTGCACCATGTAAGGGACAGGGTGTCATTGGGCATCATAGGGGATAGGGTGGCATTGGGAACTCATAGGGGACAGGCTGTCATTGGGAATCATAGGGGATAGGGTGTCTTGGAATCATAGGGGATAGGGTGTCATTAGGATCTCATAGGGGATAGGGTGTCATTAGGAACTCATAGGGGATAGGGTGTCATTAGYAACTCATAGGGGATAGGGTGTCATTATGAACTCATAGGGGATAGGGTGTCATTGGGAACTCATAGGGGACAGGGTGTCATTAAGATCTCACCACTGTGTTTCCTTCTCAATTCAACTCAGTGTGGATTGCTCTATACACACATCATAGTAGAGTAGAGAGACCACCTGGACAACAGCATCTCTAATGACCTGCTGTCTGAAGGGCTTTCTCCACTGTGAGGATCACACCCCCGTACACACATCACTCAGGAGATGAAATAACTGCCACAGGGGTCATTGTAGGTCAGTTACCGTGACCGTATTCTCGCCACATTGGCGGTCAGGAGTCATGAAGGCAGTCAAATTCCACTTGACCGTTTAGTCGTGGTAATTAGGCTTCTCCAAGCTCTGATACTGCTGATGGTCGTTAGTAGACTACCACACTTGCTATCTGACTGGTATTCAACACTGTGTTGTCCCTCTAATCACTCTGACCAAACACCAAACAAATCGAACCAAATCACTTCATCAGAGCCCATGAGCTCATGTTGAGCAACATTTCTATAGGCTATGCAATTGTGTGAGAAAACAGTGTTGGCCTCTATTAAAAAGAGGAGGATCCCATCAGCTTTCTATAGGCTAGGCCAACTATATTCATTTCTCACCTTTCCTAATATTAAGCACATTGCTTCTCTTCAAACAGGAGTATAGCCTACCTGATAGGCATGAKAATTATCKYCGGGAAAAGCATCCTCCATTCACTACATAAGTGCATAGATGACATGMATTTTTRCCCTGCCCCTGTTCTGAGACAGGTGCATGATAATGGTCCGTTCTAAATCAAAACCAATTTCACACATATGTTATTTAGTATATGTGTCACTGCCGCGAAAAAACTGGACCAAAGCGCAACGTTGTAAGCGTACATATTCCTTTTATGTTGATGACGCCGACAAAAACAATAAACAATGCAAAAACGACCGTGAAGCTTAAGGGCTATGTACCACAAACAAAGTTAACTTCCCACACAGAAAGGAGGGAAATGGGCTACCTAAGTATGCTTCCCAATCAGAGACAACGACAGACAGCTGTCCTGATTGAGAACCATACCCGGCCAAAACATAGAAATACAAAATCATAGAGAACAAAAACATAGAATGCCCACCCCAAATCACACCCTGACCAAACCAAATAGAGACATAAAAAGGCTCTCTAAGGTCAGGGCGTGACAATATATCAAGACACAAGTAAATCAAGAATAGTCTGATGTGTGACACTATTAGCCTGTCACTTGTGAATGATATATTATCACTTTTTAATGATGCCCAGCTGAAGGCAAGAAATAATGCTTGCTTTTTTTGGACCTTTTCAAATCATAGTCGCGCACCCTATGTACTGTATGTAACGGATTTCCTCTTCCTCTTCGTCTGAGGAGGAGTAGCAAGGATCGGACCAATGTGCAGCGTGGTAAGTGTCCATAATGAGATATTTATAAATCCACAGAACACTGAACAAAATAACAAAAGTACAAACAAACAACCGAAACAGTCCCGTATGGTGCAAACGCTAACAGAGGAAACAATCACCCACCAAAACACAATAGAAAACAGGCTACCTAAATATGGCTCCCAATCAGAGACAATGACTGACACCTGCCTCTGATTGAGAACCATACTAGGCCAAACACATAGAAATATAACAACAGAACAAAACATAGAAAAACAACATAGAATGCCCACCCCAACTCACGCCCTGACCAAACTAAAATAAAGACATATAAAAGGAACTAAGGTCAGAATGTGACACTGTAGCCTAGCCCATAGGCCTGTATGTTTAGATTAGGTTTTATCAAAATATAGTGGCCAAATAACTTCTTAATTTAAGCACATTAATCTGTTCACAACGGGTGTAGAGCCTAACTGGCAAACATACACAGGCGTGAGTATCAAGTTTGGGAAGATCATTTTCACGATTAAAATGCACCTTTATAATAAAAGCATCACATGAATAATTGCATTTGTGGTCACTTTTGATAGCGGTGTTTTCCTACGAATGAACATTCATACTTATAGCCTACTGCCATGTGCGTATTGCTGCGCTTATAAGTGAAGAAATAGCCTAGTAGTTTATCAACATTTCAACTAAACGTTTACATCTGTTGCGTCAGGCTCATTGCTTAAAACAAGTTTTTTAATGCTGTGGTTGTATTCATTTGGGATCGCATCCCATAACTGTCCCAGACTTTATTTGGAATATTTATTTATTGTACAGAACAGAATAGGTCAACTTGTTTTACTATGGGGGATAGTAGATTGACATTGGCTAGTGCTTTTGCTGTTTGTTAGGCCCGCTCATCTTGTTGGCTGACAAAATGTGGACTCTTCTTCCAGTATCTTCAATATGTGCCTCGGATTTGGATAAGGACGCATGCAGTTGCGTCCCGGATGTGTCTGTCTTCACTTAGCCTGTGAGAAAGACCCGCTCAAGTGAGGGAGAGCCATGTGACGGAGAGGTGCTTTGGCATGCAGCCGGGAGAAGGGAATTCMAATTATTACATTCAGCCCAAGGGTACAACGGCCAGTGGCTGCAAAAGGTTTGTTTATTTTTAGGGGTCGTTATGGAAACATAAAGGGGATGCAGCCAGGAAATTGAAGGCATCATCAAGTGCCTGTCAAATTTAGAATGAGAGACTGATGAAGTGTCTACAGCCTACACAAAAAAACAAAGCAACTTTTTTCAAATCATCATTAGAGCCGCATCATGCAGCCTTAGAATGTATTAAAATCTAAACATACAGCCCAACATTTGCATCACAACTAAAGTCACTTAAATAACTCTACATTTAGCATAGAGGAATACCTGATAATCCGCTCAACACYGAAGAGCCACGTGCACACTTCCTCAAATCGTCTGGAGAAAACGTCCTTTCTATTWRWTTCAGCTTTGTTCAATTGTATTCTTCATACTATAAAATAATATAAGACGAAGCCACGGATTTCGAAGTAAATCTTTTCTGCTAAATTGACATGTGTYGACTTTTATAAATGTAGATGTTCCAAAGGTCTGCATCAGTGGCTTGTAGGCTATTTGTGGAAGCCAGGAAATGCAAGATGTGTTTATGTTAATTAACGGCCAATTACCTTGAGAACGGCAGTTATTTGCTTGACAATCACCTGCTGTATTACTGTGTGTTTCAGTAGACCCCCAGTGGCTTCTTACCGAACAGGGGATTCGTTTTACACGTTGGGTTTTTAACACTTTCCTAACCTTTACCTTAACCATCAGAATGAATGGCTAACTAACCATTCAGAATTTAATGCGCTAAACTTAACCCATTCAGAATGAATGGCTAAACTTAACCATTCAGAATTAATGCGTAAACTTAACCATTCAGAATGAATGGCTAAAACTTAACCATTCAGACCAGAATGCCTAAACTTATATCTTCCAAACTTGAACGTTTATGGACAAAAGTCGGAATCTGCATGAGACTGTGACGAGCTATGTTGTAGAGCTGGAGAGCACACATCACACACACACACACACCACACACACAACACCACACACACACACACACACACACACACACACACCAAACACCACAACACACACACAACACACACACACACACACCACACGCACACGACACAACACCACACACACACCACACACGCACACAGCACAGCACACGCAACCACAGCACCAGGCACGCACAGCACACACACACACACACACACCACACATACCCCAACATACACACATACAAAAAACACACGCTTGGACTGCACGCTGGTCTGCTAACCGTCAGACATTTAGTTAACTGTAACTTGATCCAGCATTTGAAAGTGAATAAAGATAATTGTCCCATCCCCCTCCAAACCCCCTCCATCCTCCATCCCCTCCAAACCCCCTCCATCCTCCCATCCCCCTCCAACCCCATTCCATCTCCCATACCCCCTCCAAACCCCCTCCCGTCCTCTTCCCCTCCCAAACCCCCTCCATCCCCCCTCCAACCCCCTCCAGTCCTTTCCATCCATCTCCACCCCCATCCAACCCCCCTCCATTCCTTTCCATCCCCCTCCAAACCCCCTCCAACCCCCCCTCCATTCCTTGTCCTCCCCCTCCAACCCCTCCATTCCACCATCCATCCTCCATCCGCCCCCTCCACCCCTCCATTCCTTTCCATCCATCTCCAACCCCCTCCAACCCCCCTCTATTATTTCCATCCCCCTCCAACTCCCCCTATTTTTCCGCCTCCATTCTCCCTACAACCCCCCTCCAGCTCCTCCCCTCCCTCCATCACCTCCCTCCAACCCCATCTCCAACCACCCTTAGTCCCCCTCCAACCCCCCTGCCATCCCCCTCTATTCTCCCTCCATCCCCCCCCTCCATCCTCCCTCCATCCTCCATTACCCCTCCTCCCTCCATCCCCCTTCCAACCCCCTCCATCCTCCAACTCCCCTCCACACACCCTCTTATCCTCCCTTAATCCTCCCTCGTCATCCTCCAATCCTCCATTCCATCTTCCAACTCACCTCTAAATCATCCCCCCTTCAACCCCCTCTATCCTCCTACCGTCCTCCAACCCCCCCTCCGTCCTCCAACCCCCTCCGTCCTCCAACCCCCCTCCGTCCTCCAACCCCCCCGTCCTGCCAAACCCCCCTCGTCCTCCCTCCATCCTTCGGCCTCCATCCCCATCCTCCCTAAAACCCTCCTCCACCCCCCTCTATCCTCCCTCTGTCCTCCAACCCCCCTCCAAACCTCCTCCATCCCCCTACAAACCCTCTTCCAAAAAAAAAAAAAAAAAAAAAAAAAAAAAAAAAAAAAAAAAAAAAAAAAAAAAAAAAAACCCCCCCTCCACCCTCCTTTCAAACCCCATACAGTAGTACTGTAGTCCTCTACTGTAGTAAAGATAGTGTATAGTCTCTACTGTAGTAAAGATAGTGTATAGTATCTGCTACTGTAGTAAAGATACAGTATAGTCTCTACTGTAGTAAAGATAGTGTATAGTCCTCTACTGTAGTAAGATCAGTATTGGAGTCCTCTACTGTATAGTATAAAGATAGTTGATAGTCCTCTACTGTAGTAAAGATAGGTATAGTCCTCTCTACTACTAGTAATACAGATAGTCTGTAGTAGTCTTCTCTACTGTAGTAAAGATATGTATAGTCCTCTACTGTAGTAAAAATAAGTATAGTCTCTACTGTAGTAAAGATATGTACTAGTCTCTACTGTAGTAAGATCAGTGTATAGCCTCTACTTGTAGTAAAGATAGTTATAGTCCTCTACTGTAGTAAAGATACAGTATAGTCCTCTACTGTAGTAAAAGATAGTGTATAGTCCTCTACTGTAGTAAAGATAAGATAATATCCTTACTAACGTTTTTAAGTGACATGCCAGAAGGGAGGCCAGATGTTCACTTAAATATGAACTATCTTTATGAAACTACTGTTGTGTAATTGGAGCTCCCGCAGGGAGAATAAGTCTGTGTTCGCAGTCTAAAAACAATCAGCATGCCACACATGATACTGAGTGACATGAAGAAGGCATTCATTGAGAGATGTGCTCTATGCTGGCATGCTGTGTGACGGAAGAAACACAAACAGCAGACATGATTATCATTACTGTCAGTCAACAGTACAGATCTGTCCTTCAGTCACATGGCCTGCAGGAAGATCAATACAGAGAGGAGAGAATTAGATTTATTTCAGTAAATAAAGAATTCTAATAACAGTGCAGTACATAACACACCACACACACACACACACACACACACACACACACACACACACACACACACACACACACACACAGGAGACCACAGTATGCCATTGTCACTCAAGTCATATTCAGTGATTCTTCCCTGTGGACTATGGATCGGAACCAACAATGTCTTTACTATGGAACACTCCCAGCCAATCAACGCTGTGTTGTTCTCCTGCCAAAACAGACAGACAATCAGAGCTAGAGATACAAACACTGTGCAACACAATGAAGTGGCCCAGTAGTGGAGGGTCTAACATACAGGACACACAGGACATCTGCTTAGTGGATTTCTGACACTTGTTGACAGTCACGCTGGTCGCCATGATTCAAATCTTCAAGGGCATCCAATGTGTTACTGTTTCAACAGTTTACTGATCACTTCCAGGCTGTACTCACATCCGGCCGTGATTGGGAGTCCGATTGGCGGCGCGCAATTGGGAGCCGCTAGGCGCCCAGCGTCGTCCGGTTTGCCGGGGTAGGCCATCATTGTAAAGATGATTTTGTTCTTAACTGACTTGCCTAGTTAAATGAACTTTAAAAAAAAATTCAAATATGAAAAATGAAATACGTTGACTTTGGATTCAGTTCCAGAGATGCCTCTCGTTCTTCTCTCTTCTCTCTCTCTCTCTCTCTCTCTCTCTCTCTCTCTCTCTCTCTCTCTCTCTCTCTCTCTCTCTCTCTCTCTCTTCTCTCTCTCTCTCTCTCTCCTCTCTCTCCCTCTCTCTCTCTCCTCTCTCTCCTCTCTCACACTTTTTTTTCTCCACCTCTGTTTTTCTTTGTATTCATATTCATAGAGGTTGCTGCTCAATACACCAGAGAACTTTCTTACTCTTGCTCTTTCTCTTTCCCCCTCTCTCTCCCCCTCTCTCCCTCTCCATCTCTCCTTTCTGCTTCCCTGTCAAACACAGCTCCCCTTGTCAGTCCTGGAAAGTGTTTAGTCATACCAGGATCAATGTTCTGATCACATATGATCCTCCTAACCCCTCACCACTTGTGTGTGTGGACAGATGCTACAGCTAGGACTACCATAAGCTGCCATACGCCCACGGTAAATCGAAACTAAAAAACCCCAAGACCCGGCTTATAGGGCTACCGTCCCCTCTTACACAAACACACGCACACACACGTGCACACACCACACACGCACACAGGCGCCAAACCACACACCGCAAGCACACACCGACCCTTCTGACAACCACATAAACCAGCAATTATTGTAAGATGTCGCCGTTAATCAACGGCCCCTGTCACCCCTGGTTGCGGCATTGACCCCTCTGGTCAACAGGATGTTCCTGAGGTGGTGGTGATGTATCTTTGTGTGACAGGATGTCCGAGGTGGGTGGTGAGTCATCTTTTGTGTGGACAGATGTTCCCGAGGTGGTGGTGATGTCATCTTTGGTGACAGGATGTTTCTCTGCTTGTTTGGATCACAAATATACAGCAGAGATCCAGCAGCACTTTGCATTTATTGAACAGAAGTTTGAAGCGATCTCCGACTGGACTGTTTTAGAATGATCTGATATACAATAGGGCTTGAGAAGTTTTGAAAGATCAATTATAAACAAGGATAGTTTGGAATTGATGAATGATACATTTGTCCCAAACAATTTATTTAGTAATGTGCCATACAATGTTTCTGAGATCAATGAAATAATTTATTCTACGATTGAGCTACATGCATATTAAGATATTGCTTTCAACGTTTAACTAATATAAAAAAATCATTAAATGTGTGTATGTGTTTGTCTGTAGGGTGTGTGTGTGTTGTGTGTAGTGTGTGTGTGTGTGTGTGTGTGGTGGTGGTGTCTGTGTGTGTGTGTGTATGTGTGTGTGTGTGTATTGTGTGTGTGTGTGTGTGTGTGTGTGTGTGTTGTGTGTGTGTGTGTGTGTGTGTGTGTGTGTGTGTGTGTGTGTGGTGTGATGTTGTGTGTTGTGTGGGGGGGGGGTCTACT
>NW_019948840.1:0-13524 GCF_002910315.2 Salvelinus sp. IW2-2015
CCGTATTCATAACTTTAAAGGACCTATGCTTTAGAGCTGCTGAAGCATACATTAGGTTGTTTTCTTTAGGTTTTTGTAGGCGTGTGGGTTGGAGTTTTTCTATTTATCTTGACTTGGATTGTTTAGCAGAAATCTTCCCGTCTGACTTCTTAAAAGGACTTTGCCTCTTATTAGGTTAACCCACTGGTACTCATAGCGACTATGTTTAGCCTCTGAGCTAAAGGTCTTTCATTAGGCTACTCCTGTTAACTACAAGAAGGCTACTTTGGGGATTAGCCACTCTGAGCGCTACAAGCATTTCGCGACTTCTAGTACGCTAAACCTGTACTCATAGCTGAATTATGTTTGCCCTTCCCTCTGAACTAGGTTTTTTTCATCCTAGGCCCAAATATACTACTAACATTAGACCCCGTATTCTATGAGGCGATGATAGTGGCTTAGCACCTTAACTGGAGGGAAGGTAACATTTAGTTAAGAGTTACGGGCGACAGCTAAACATAAGTAAAGCCATATGAGACTAAAGAGACCATATTCATTATGTATAGGCTGGGCTCGCTGCTTGTACTCATCGCCTGTAGGCCTCTGGGAGGGCTAAAGATCTTTGTGGCAGATTGAGGGATGAGGGCTGGTTATACGCCTGACATATCGTTAGCCTCTGAGTACAAGGCCTTTCTTAGGTATAACCCCCACTGTCCATTAGCTGACTTAACTTTCAAAAAGCACCTGAAGCAAAAGCGCCTTCTCATTCGGTATACTGTATCTTCATCAGCCTGACTATTTTTGTTAGAACCCTCTGTATGGGGGTTTGGGTACCTTCCTCTTTAGTTAGCGCTATCCCCCACCCTAAATGCGCCTACTTCCCTTATTAGGTTGATATCTATTGTTTATTTACGCTTTGTCATTTCTGAGCTACAAGGCCTTTTTAGAGCTCTGCTGGGAGCGTTTTTGTCGTCATTTTCATTAGCTGACATTCGCTTACCGCCCCCCTGACTTGAGCTAAATGTCTTTTCATTTTAGGTTACTTTGACTGATAATCAAATCAGCGACATATAAGTATAGCCCTGACGCCTAAGAGACTTATGTCATTAGGTATGGTAGGATAGTATTCAAATTTAGCTGATCTTTTTGTTTATGCTTCGCGTCTGAGCCCTACACGGCGCCTTTCATAAGGTTACTACTGTACTTCACTAGGTCTGGTTACTGATTGTTTTGAGCCTTCTTTGAGCTTAAAGGCTTTTCATTATGCTATACAATAGTATTTTTGAGATGGAGGCGTGAGACATAAATGTCTCCAGCCACAGTCTTGAGCGAAAGGTCTTTCATTTAGGTCATTGTATTTCATAGCTGATCTATGTTAGTCCTCTGAGCTAAACGGTCTTTTCATTTATGGTTATTTGATACTTCATTATGCCCACTATTAGCCTCATGAGACTAAAGGTCATATTCATGTATGGTATTTTTTTTTGTATTTTTCATAGGCTGAGACTGGTTGTGTGGGGGCGCTCTGGGGGGTAAAGGATCTGTCTTTGACAGGTTTTACTTACTTGGGAAGTTTTTTTGTATTTCATTTTACCAGCTAGAAACTATGTTTTTTATGGCGCGGTCGTTTCTGAGCTAAAGGTCTTCTGATTAGGTTTAAATGTTTCCGTACTCCACTCTTTGTATTTTCATAGCTGAAACATATGTTTTATTTGCTTCCTTCTGAGCTAAAGGTCTCGTTTGCATTCGGAGATTAACTAAAGTATTGGGGGGGGGGTTTTTTCATAGTGGACTATATTATATGCCAATACTGAAGACATAACAAGGTGCTTAAAACTACAGTGAACATCTACTTCAAACTTGGTATTTCATGGGAGGCTGGGGCTGATGTTAGTCCCTGAGCATAAGGTCTTTCAATAATAGGATACTACACTGTAAACTAACATAAGCTCGACTATGTTAGCCTGTGGGCTGAGGCGTTTATACTGCTGTATTCATTAGTTCTTTTACTTCATTAGCTGTCTATGTGAGTGCGCCTGGGCTCAGTTTGAGCTTTACGGGTGCTTCGATCTGAGGTCTAATGATAATTTCTTTTAGCTGCTATCCTGCCTCTCCCGCCATAATTCGGTGGAGCTAAAGGTGTTTTTCGAGTGTGAGGGGACTGGTCACTAGGCTGACTACTCGTTAGGCCCTGATAGCTAGAGAGCGTCGCACAATATTTAGGGGGTACTCCACCTCAGTATTACATAAAAGCTGACTATGATTAAAGCTCTGAAGCTAAAGTATAGTGTTCTTCTTACTATTAGTTGTTTTCTATTAAGGAGCTATATACATTTTGGTGCTACCTGCGACGTAGAGTTAGCTCTACATTGAGGGTTAAAGGCTTTCATTAGGATACTATAACTTGTATCTTCTCATAGCTGACATAAATGTTAGCTTTCCTCAATGAAGACTAAAGTCCTTTACAAATTCGATGAAAAAACTACTAATGTAAGTAGGCACACCAACAATGGAAGCTGAGTGATGTTAGCACCTACTAGAGTAAAGTGCTCTTTCATTAGGTACATAACTTTGTACTCATAGCTGTACTATGTTAGCTCCTTATCTGACTAAATAAGGTTAATTCATTAGGTACTTTACTGTTTTCATAGCTGACTATGTTCGCCTCTGAGCTAAAGGTCTTTTCTGTATAGACAAATTCTAATTCATAGCTGACGTATGTTAGGCGCGTTTTTTTTCTGAGTCTAAAGGCCTTTCATTAGGTTACTATCTTTCATTTAGTCTGACTATTGTAGCCCTCTGAGCTAAAGATCTTTATTCGGTACTACTCCGCCCCGCCTGTCTTTATAGCTGTACTATTGTTTAGTTCTTGGGGAGAAATAAAGGAGCTTGTGGGTAGGTACTACTGTTCACCCTCCCATCCGCTCCCGGAACAACCCCCGCCCTTTGTATTCATCGCTTTAAGCCAAAATGGGTTTCCTTCTGAGCTAAAGGCTTTCATTATGTGTTTTGACTAATGTAAATAATACATATTGCAAATGGACTCTGTTTGGGTGGCGCGCTCTGCAGCTAAAGGCTTTTGTCTTTGAATCTATAGGTTAGGGCTCACCTATTTTGTGTATTTCATTAGCTGATCTATGTTTCACTGACGGTAAACCTCTGAGCTAAAGGCTCTTTTCAGGTTGGTATGGGGGGTATGTTTTTTATCTTTGTATGTTTCATAGCCTGTACTAGATGGGATCAGTCCTAGCCCTTGAGCATGGCGGCTCTCCCGCCCAAAACACTTTAAAGTAGGCGGGATTATTCCTGTCTCCTCTCTATTTATATTCGCATTAGGTTACATAGCTGCTAATTAATAAAGAACTGACTAAGTTTATGCGTTCTCTGATAGTCTGATTAAAGGTCTTTTATGGTAGAAGTAGCATAAATACTAGTTGACTCTGCGCATTGGGGAGGGTGACTGGATGTTGCCCTGCCTGAGCTCAAAGGCCTTTCAATTAGGAAAATTGAGTAAAACTGGAGGGGATTCATGAGTCTGACTTATGGTTGTAAAGAGCCTCACATGAGCTAAAAAGCGCTCCCTTCATTTAGGTTGACCTTTATACTTTATTGGTCCTTTTAAGAAAAAAGTGGAAGGGGGAGGTAGGTTCATGAAGCTGCTATGTTCACGCGCATACCTTGTAGACGAATAGGAGGTTTCATTTCTCCACGCCGTATACTTTAACAATTCAAATAAGCCGTATAACTTTCAGACTGTGATGGCGTGAGTGCCCCCTGGGCTTCTATGTATCATAACTGCGCTTAAAGGTCTAATATAACATACTAAGAGATACGTATCATCAAGATAGAACTATAATATTAGAAGGCGACTCGTGTGAGTTCTTATTTATTATGGTTTTCATTAGGTACTCCCTCTTGCTGTTACCCTTCCATCTGTTTATGCTGATCTTGCTCGCTCTGCCCTGCTGAGCTGAGCTTTTAATTAGGTCATTGGTGCAGGTTAGGTTACTTGGATTTTTTTTCATAGCTTGCTCTAATAGTTAATGCCCTGCCTGAGACTCATGGGTTAATATCATCTAAAGAGTGTAGTGAAGCCGTAACAAGCCCCCCCTCTTCCAATAAGCTGACTATGTCATCTAGCTACCTTATAGACTACTATCTGACATTAAGCCTCTGTATAAGGCCTTTCATTAGTACTACTGATTCATAGTGACTATGTTAGCCCTCTGGCTAAAGGCCTTCATAGGTACTCTGTATTCATAGCTGACTATGTTGCCTCTGAGCTAAAGTCTTTTCATTAGTACTACTGTACTCATAGCTGACTAGTTAGCGCTCTGAGCTAAAGGCCTTTCATTAGGTACTACTCTAGCTGACTATGTTTAGCTCTTGAGCTAAAGGCTTTCATAGCTACTACTGTATTCATTAGCTGACGTATGTTAGCCCTCTGGAGCTAAAGGCTTTTCTTTAGGGACTACTGTATCATATAGCTGACTATGTTGCCCTCTGACCTTAAAGGCCTTTCTTAGGTACTACTGTATTCATAGCTGACTATGTTAGAGCCTCTGAGCTAAAGGCCTTTCATATGCTACTACTGTATTCATAGCTGACATATTTTAGCCTCGTGCAGCTAAAGGCTCTTTCATTAGGTACTACTCATAGCTGACTATGTCTTAGCCTGCTGAGCAGACGTAGAGAACTACTAATGACTACTCTGTATATCTAGTTAGCCTAGGTATTAGGGACAGGTATTACGTAAACGGTATTAGACTAGGTATTAGGACTAGGTATAGTAGGGACTAGGTATTTAGGTATTTGGACTAGGTATTAGGGACTAGGTATTAGGTCTATGGTATTAGGACTAGGTATTAGGATCTTAGAGATAGTATTAGGTCTAGGTATTAGGACTAGGTATGTAGGTAGTTAGGACTAGGTAGTATTAGGACTAGGTATTAGGACTAGGTATTTAGGACTAGGTATTAGGATCTAGGTATTTGGAGTAGGTATTAGGACTAGGTTATTAGGACTAGGTATTGTCTAGGTATTCGGTACTAGGTATTAGGACTAGGTATTAGGATAGGTATCTGAGACTAGGTATTAGACTAGTATTAGGACTTAGGTATAGGATCTAGTTTAGGACTAGTATTAGATCTAGTATATAGGTCTAGGTAATTAGACAGGTATTAGTAGGTATTAGGACTCTAGGTATTAGGACTAGGTATTAGGACTAGGTATTAGGACTAGGTATTAGGACTAGGTATTAGGACTAGGTATTAGGACTAGGTATTAGGTATACTACTCACTTCCGAGGTGCCGAGGGGCAGGCCCAGCAGGGTGTGGACCACGAAGGTGAGGATGGTTGCCAGGGTGGGGATGATGGTTGTGATGGAGGAGTTGATACTCTGGGTGTAGCCAGCCATCTCCAGCAGCTGCTTCTCCTTCTTCCTGATGTCTGATGGGGGGGAAACACACAACGGCAGATATGGGACGTGTCCCATATGGCTCCCTATTCCCTTTATAGGGCACTATATCCAAACACACTGTATCTGTATATACACTGTACACAACGCTCTAATGAAAGATTTCTACCAAACGTTCTCGTCACGATCGTCGTCAGGGTGGAAATGACCGGACCAAGTTGCAGCGTGGTCAGCGGACATTTCTTATTATTATGAATATTCGCCAACAAAAACAGGAAACAACAAAAAAACGAACGTGAAGCTGACTAGGGCTATACAGGCCACTAACACAGACAACTAACCCACAACTAAGCTGGCAAAACAGGCCGCCTAAGTATGATTCCCAATCAGAGACAACGGTAGACAGAGGCTGTCATCGGCAGGGGACAGGGTTGGATCAAACCCAATACAACACAACGGAGTGAAACCCTCTGTATTTTCAACTATTGTGGTGGCAGCATCATGTTATGGGTATGCTTGTCACCGGCAGGACCTGGGGAGTTTGTCAGGATCAAAATAGATATGAAAAGGAGCAAAGCCCAGGTAAAAAGATAGAGGAAAACCCTACCTCGGGTCTTCTGAAAACTTGGCCCTGAGATAGGGTTCTATTTACACACATTTCTACGCAAGGTTTTCTATAGTCACTGTACATGATATAACAGACAACCGATGAATTAACTACATGTTCCCAATTATAACAGATATACCAGATACCAGATATACCAGATATACCAGATATACCAGATACCAGATATACCAGATATACCAGATACCAGATATACCAGATATACCAGATACCAGATATACCAGATATACCAGATATACCAGATATACCAGATATACCAGATACCAGATATACCAGATATACCAGATATACCAGATATACCAGATATACCAGATATACCAGATACCAGATACCAGATACCAGATATACCAGATATACCAGATAACAGATGAATTAACTACATTTCCCCAATTATAGTGAATGATGTTGTCTCCTGCTGGAGCAGGCTTCTATTTTAATAGATTAATAAATCAATATCTCAATAATACCATTTACTGTGTTATATTATCAGTAAATGTCATTTGGCCAATAACACCTTCAGTATCCTGTTTAGACAGCTTCTTACCATCCTGTGGTGACCCTACTCTTCCTTACCGGTGATTTTCTTCTGGAAGGAGGTTTCCCAGGCATACATCTTGATGAGTTTGATGCATGTGAGAACCTCGTTCATGGTGCGGACACGAGTGTCTGTGACGCTCACCGCTTTCCTCCTGAACACTTGGATCAGTCTGGCCATGGCAAACTACAGACTCATCTTCATCCCAGACAGGTACTAACCCTCATAGGAGTCTCTGTCTACCTCATCTTCATCCCCAGACGGTACTAACCCTCATAGGAGTCTCTGTCTACCTCATCTTCATCCCAGACAGGTATTAACCCTCATAGGAGTCTCTGTCTCCTCATCTTCATCCCAGACAGGTACTAACCTCCATAGGAGTCTCTGTCTACTCATCTTCATCCCCAGACAGGTACTACTCACTAGGAGTCTCTGTCTCACTCATCTTCATCCCCAACAGTACTAACCCTCATAGGAGTCTCTGTCTACCTCATCTTCATCCCCAGACAGGTACTAACCCTCATAGGATCTCTGTTACCTCATCTTCATCCCCATACAGGTACTAACCTCATAGGAGTCTCTGTCTACCTCATCTTCATCCCCAGACAGGTACTAACCCTCATAGGAGTCTCTGTTACCTCATCTTCATCCGCCATACAGTACTAACCCTCATAGGACTCTCTGTCTACCTCATCTTCATCCCATACAGGTACTAACCCTCATAGGAGTCTCTGTCTACCTCATCTTCATCCCAGACAGGTACTAACCTCATAGGAGTCTCTGTCTACCTCATCTTCATCCCGCAACAGTACTAACCCTCATAGGAGTCTCTGTCTACCTCATCTTCACCACCCCCATCACGACGACCTACTACGACCCATCGGTCACCCCTAGAGAGCTCTCACTCGCTCTACCTCCATCTTCCATCCCCAACAGTCTCCCAAACCCTACAAAGTCTCGTAACCTCATCATCCCATACAGGTACTAACCCTCATAGGAGTCTCTGTCTACCTCATCTTCATCCCAGACAGGTACTAACCCTCATAGGAGTCTCTGTTCTACCTCATCTTCATCCACCAACAGGTACTAACCCTCATAGGAGTCTCTGTCTACCTCTTCTTCATCCCCAACAGGTACTAACCCTCATAGGAGTCTCTGTCTACCTCATCTTCATCCCCATACAGGTACTAACTCATAGGAGTCTCTGTCTACCTCATCTTCATCCCCAGACAGGTACTAACCCTCATAGGAGTCTCTGTCTCCTCATCTTCATCCCCAGACAGGTACTAACCCTCATAGGAGTCTCTGTCTACCTCATCTTCATCCCAATACAGGTATCAACCCTCATAGGAGTCTCTGTCTACCTCATTCTTCATCAGACAGGTACTAACCTCAATAGGAGTCTCTGTCTACCCTCATCTTACATCCCATACAGGTACTAACCCTCATAGGAGTCTCTGTCTACCTCATTTTCATCCCCAGACAGGTACTAACCTCATAGGAGTCTTCTGTCTACCTCATCTTCATCCCCAGACAGGTACTAACCCTCATAGGAGTCTCTGTCTACCTCATCTTCATCCCCAGACAGGTACTACCCTCATAGGAGTTCTGTCTACCTCATCTTCATCCACACAGGTACTAACCCTCATAGGAGTGTCTGTCTACCTCATCTTCATCCCAGACAGGTACTAACCTCATAGAGTCTCTGTCTACCTCATCTTCATCCCCATACAGTACTAACCCTCATAGGATGTCTGTCTACCTCATCTTCATCCCAACAGGTACTAACCCATGGAGTCTCTGTCTACCTCGTCTTCATCCCCATACAGGTACTAACCCTCATAGGAGTCTCTGTCTACTCATCTTCATCCATACAGGTACTACCCTCATAGGAGTCTCTGTCTACCTCATCTTCATCCCCAGACAGGTACTAACCCTCATAGAGTCTCTGTCTACCTCTCATCTTCACTCCACACGGTACAACCTACTAGACGCTCTATGTCACTCATACTACACTCCCTCAACGGTACTCACCCATCGGCATCTCGTCTACCTCATCTCATCCCATACAGGTACTACCCTCATAGAGTCTCTGTCTACCTCATCTTCATCCCAGACAGGTACTAACCCTCATAGGAGTCTCTGTCTACCTCATCTTCATCCCCAGACAGGTACTAACGCGCTCATGAGGACTCTCTGTCTACCTCATCTTCATCCCCATACAGGTACTAACCCTCATAGGAGTCTCTGTCTACCTCATCTTCTATCCCCAGACAGGTACTAACCCTCATAGGACTCTCTGTCTACTCATCTTCATCCCCATACAGGTCTAACCCTCATAGGAGTCTCTGTCTACCTGTCTTCATCCCCATACAGTACTAACCCTCATAGGCTCTCTGTCTACCTTCATCTTCATCCCCATACAGGTACTAACCCTCATAGGAGTCTCTGTCTACCTCATCTTCATCCACGAACAGGTACTAACCCTCATAGGAGTCTCTGTCTACCTCATCTTCATCCCCAGACAGGTATAACCCTCATAGGAGTCTCTGTCTACCTCATCTTCATCCCCAGACAGGTACTAACCCTCATAGGAGTCTCTGTCTACCTCATCTTCATCCAGACAGGTACTAACCCTCATAGGAGTCTCTGTCTACCTCATCTTCATCCCCATACAGTACTAACCTCATAGGAGTCTCTGTCTACCTCATCTTCATCCCCAGACAGGTACTAACCCTCATAGGAGTCTCTGTCTACCTCATCTTCATCCCCATACAGGTACTAACCCTCATAGGATCTCTGTCTACCCTCATCTTCATCCCAACAGGTACTAACCCTCATAGGAGTCTCTGTCTACCTCATCTTCATCCCCAGACAGGTACTAACCCTCATAGGAGTCTCTGTCTACCTCATCTTCATCCCCAGACAGGTACTAACCTCATAGGAGTTCTCTGTCTACCTCATCTTCATCCCCATACAGGTACTAACCCTCATAGGAGTCTCTGTCTACCTCATCTTCATCCCCAGACAGGTACTAACCTCATAGGAGTCTCTGTCTACTCATCTTCATCCAGACAGGTACTAACCCTAATAGGAGTCTCTGTCTACCTCATCTTCATCCCCATACAGGTACTAACCCTCATAGGAGTCTCTGTCTACTATTTATCCCAACAGGTACTAACCTCATAGGATCTCTGTCTACCTCATCTTCATCCCCAGACAGGTACTAACCTCATAGGAGTCTCTGTCTACTCATCTTCATCCCCATACAGGTACTAACCCTCATAGGAGTCTCTGTCTACCTCATCTTCATCCCCATACAGGTACTAACCCTCATAGGAGTCTCTGTCTACTCTTCTTCATCCCCAGACAGGTACTAACCCTCATAGGAGTCTCTGTCTACCTCATCTTCATCCCATACAGGTACTAATTCTCATAGGAGTCTCTGTCTACCTCATCTTCATCCCCAGACAGGTAACTAACCTCATAGGAGTCTCTGTCTACCTCATCTTCATCCCCAGACAGGTACTAACCCTCATAGGAGTCTCTGTCTACCTCATCTTCATCCCCATAGCAGGTACTAACCCTCATAGGAGTCTCTGTCTACCTCTTCTTCATCCCAACAGGTACTACCCTCATAGGAGTCTCTGTCTACCTCATCTTCATCCCCATACAAGGTACTAACCTCATAGGAGTCTCTGTCTACTCTTCTTATCATCCAGACAGGTACTAACCCTCATAGGAGTCTCTGTCTACCTCATCTTCATCCCCAGACAGGTACTAACCCTCATAGGAGTCTCTGTCTACCTCATCTTCATCCCCAGACAGGTACTAACCCCATAGGAGTGTCTGTCACCTCATCTTCATCCCCATACAGGTACTAACCCTCATAGGAGTGTCTGTCTACCTCATCTCATCCCCAGACAGGTACTAACCTCATAGCGTCTCTGTCTACCTCATCTTCATCCCCATACAGGTACTAACCTCATAGGAGTGTCTGTCTACCTCATTTCATCCCAGACAGGTACTAACCCTCATAGGAGTCTCTGTCTACCTCTCTCATCCCCATACAGGTACTAACCTCATAGGAGTCTCTGTCTACCTCATCTTCATCCCCATACAGGTACTAACCTCATAGGAGTCTCTGTCTACCTCATCTTCATCCCCAGACAGGTACTAACCCTCATAGGAGTCTCTGTCTTACCTCATCTTCATCCCCATACAGGTACTAACCCTCATAGGAGTCTCTGTCTCCTCATCTTCATCCCCAGACAGGTACTAACCCTCATAGGATCTCTGTCTACCTCATCTTCATCCCCATACAGGTACTAATCCTCATAGGAGTCTCTGTCTACCTCATCTTCATCCCCAGACAGGTACTAACCCTCATAGGAGTCTCTGTTAACCTCATCTTCATCCCCAGACAGTACTAACCCTATAGACTCTCTGTCTACCTCATCTTCATCCCCATACAGTACTAACCCTCATAGGAGTCTCTGTCTACCTCATCTTCATCCCAGAACAGGTACTAACCCTCATAGGACTCTCTGTCTACCTCATCTTCATCCCCATACAGGTACTAACCTCATAGGAGTCTTTGTCTACCTCGTCTTCATCCCATACAGGTACTAACCTCATAGGACTCTCTGTCTACCTCATCTTCATCCCCATACAGGTACTAACCCTCATAGGAGTCTCTGTCTACCTCATCTTCATCCCAGACAGGTACTAACCCTCATAGGAGTCTCTGTCTACCTCATCTTCATCCCAGACAGGTACTAACCCTCATAGGAGTCTCTGTCTACCTCATCTTTATCCCCAGACAGGTACTAACCCTCATAGGAGTCTCTGTCTACCCTCATCTTCATCCCAGACCAGGTACTAACCCTCATAGGACTCTCTGTCTACCTCATCTTCATCCCCATACAGGTACTAACCCTCATAGGAGTCTCTGTCTACCTCATCTTCATCCCCAGACAGGTACTAACCCTCATAGGAGTCTCTGTCTACCTCATCTTCATCCCATACAGGTACTAACCCTCATAGGACTCTCTGTCTACCTCATCTTCATCCCCATACAGGTACTAACCTCATAGAGTCTCTGTCTACCTCATCTTCATCCCCAGCAGGTACTAACCCTCATAGGAGTCTCTGTCTACTCATCTTCATCCCAGAAGGTACTAACCTCATAGGAGTTCTGTCTACCTCATCTTCATCCCATAAGGTACTAACCCTCATAGGAGTCTCTGTCTACCTCATCTTCATCCCAGACAGGTACTAACCCTCATAGGAGTCTCTGTCTACCTCATCTTCATCCCCAGACAGGTACTAACCCTCATAGGAGTCTCTGTCTACCTCATCTTCATCCCCATACAGGTATAACCCTCATAGGAGTCTCTGTCTACCTCATCTTCATCCCAGACAGGTACTAACCCTCATAGGAGTCTCTGTCTACCTCATCTTCATCCCCAGACAGGTACTAACCCTCATAGGAGTCTCTGTCTACCTCATCTTCATCCCCATACAGGTACTAAACCCTCATAGGACTCTCTGTTCTACTCATCTTCATCCCCATACAGGTACTAACCTCATAGGAGTCTCTGTCTACCTCATCTTCTCCCCAGACAGGTACTAACCATAGGAGTCTCTGTTACCTCATCTTCATCCCCAGACAGGTACTAACCCTCATAGAGGTCTCTGTTACCTCGTCTTTATCCCCAGACAGGTACTAACCCTCATAGGAGTCCTCTGTCTACCTCATCTTCATCCCCAGACAGGTACTACCCTCATAGGAGTCTCTGTCTACCTCGTCTTCATCACCAGACAGGTACTAACCCTCAATAGGAGTCTCTGTCTACTCATCTTCATCCCCAGACAGGTACTAACCCTCATAGGAGTCTCTGTCTACCTCATCTTCATCCCCATACAGGTACTAACCCTCATAGGAGTCTCTGTTCCTATTCTTCATCCCATACAGATACTAACCCTCATAGAGGTTCTGTCTACCTCATCTTCAATCCCAGACAGGTACTCCCTCATAGGAGTCTCTGTCTACCTCATCTTCATCCCCAGACAGGTACTAACCCTCATAGGAGTCTCTGTCTACCTCATCTTCATCCCCATACAGGTACTAACCCTCATAGGAGTCTCTGTCTACCTCATCTTCATCCCCATACAGGTACTAACCCTCATAGGAGTCTCTGTCTACCTCATCTTCATCCCCAGACAGGTACTAACCCTCATAGGAGTCTCTGTCTACCTCATCTTCATCCCAGACAGTACTACCCTCATAGAGTCTCTGTCTACCTCATCTTCATCCCCAGACAGGTACTAACCCTCATAGGAGTCTTGTCTACCTCATCTTCATCCCCATACAGGTACTAACCCTCATAGACTCTCTGTCTACCTCATCTTCATCCCCAGACAGGTACTAATCCTCATAGGAGTCTCTGTCTACCTCATCTTCATCCCCAGACAGGTACTAACCCTCATAGGAGTCACTGTCTACCTCATCTTCATCCCCAGACAGGTACTAACCCTCATAGGAGTCTCTGTCTACCTCGTCTTCATCCCATACAGGTACTAACCCTCATAGGACTCTCTGTCTACCTCATCTTCATCCCCATACAGGTACTAACCCTCATAGGAGTCTCGTCTACCTCATCTTCATCCCCAGGACAGGTACTAAACCCTCATAGGAGTCTCTGTCTACCTCATCTTCATCCCCAGACAGGTATTAACCTCATAGGAGTCTATGAAGCCAGACTGTACCAGTTTGTTGTTGTGTCGTCTGTAGTTTACCATGGCAGACTGACCACTATGTTGTTTGTGTCGTCTGTAGTTTACCATGGGCCAGACTGACCACTATGTTGTTGTGTCGTCTGTAGTTTACCATGGCCAGACTGACCAGTATGTTGTTGTGTCGTCTGTAGTTTACCATGGGCCAGACTGACCCGTATGTTGTGGTT
>NW_019948841.1:0-13516 GCF_002910315.2 Salvelinus sp. IW2-2015
CACACACACACACACAACACACACACACACACACACACACACACACACACCCACACAACACACACACACACACACACACACACACTCACACTCACACTTCACACTCTCGTCACGCACCACATACTACACCACTCACACCTCACTCACACACACACTCACACACTCACACAAACACACTCAAACTCTCTCACACACACACTCACACACTCACACACTCACACATCACTCACACTCACACACACAGCACAGAAGAAACGTACACCACACAGCACACACACACACACACACACACACACACACACACACAAAACATACAACACACATGCATACACGAAGACACCACACACACAGACATACACACACATGCATACACAGACACACACAGACACCACACCAAGTGTCAAAAGGTTATTCTTGCCACGTGTACTCTCTGTTTAGGGACCAAATGAGATTCTAGTTTGCTCTGTTTTATTTTGTTAAAGTCTTTCATTGTGTCAAGTAATTAGCAGTTTGGTTTCTCATGATATTGGTTGGTCTAATGGGTTGCTGCCTGGGGCTGTTAAGCGTGTGTAGCGGAGGAAGGACGGACAGGCAAAAAGGCAGGTGCAGGAGAGCAAACAGGCGCACTTTAATTCGTCCTCGACAGGCAACAATAAAAACATACGAGTGCCAAACCACGGAAATAACCAAACATAATGCGCCTGAAACAAACCACATAACAATAAACCAATGTACACACAAAGACATGATGGCAAAACAGAGGGCTAGAATACGATGTGAGATTGATATAGAGGAATGAAACCATGGAACAAGACAAAACAAATGGATACATGAGAAATGAGCGGAGAGCTAGAAAAGCCCGCTCGGACAAGGAGAGGAGCCGGCGTAAGTCGTGACAGGGCTCTGTGGTCTTTTGTTTTGAGTCCCAGACCAGCGTCCCAGGACCAAGCTTGCTTAGGGGCTCTTTCCAGTTCGTCTCTGTAGGTGATGGCTTTGAAGGAAGGTTTGGGAATACCTTCCTTTTAGTGGTTGTAGAACTGAAACGTCGCTTTTGGATTTGATAATTACGGGCTATCTTGGCCTAATTCTGCTCTGCATGCAGTTATTGGTGTTTTGACGTTGTACACAGAGGATGATTTTCAATGCAAAGTCTCAATCTTGGTTGATTGTCCATTTAGTGAAATTCTTGGTGTGGTGAGCGGACCCCAGACCTTCACAGACGTTTAAAGGGCATGGTTCTATACTTATTCTCAAGTATTTTTAGCCGATCCTAATTGTATGTTTGAATTTTAAATGTTTCCTTTTGATGGATTAGAAAGACCCTTCTTGCTTTTCTCTCAGATCGTTTCACAGCTTTGTGGAAGTTAACCTGTGGCAATTGATGTTTAGGCCAACGTACCTGTGTGCTATAAGGTTTGTGTGGGAAACGGTGTCTAGATGGAATTTGTATTTTTGCGTCCGTGGCAACTGCACCTTTTTTGGAACACCGCAGTATTTGTCTCTCTCTTCTATTCTTCCGTCCTCTCCTCTCTCTCCTCCGCTCTCTTCTCTCCTCTCTCTCTCTCTCTGTCCGTGTCTCCCTGTCTCTCTCTCTTCTCTCTGTCTCTCTTCCTTCTCCTCCTCCGTCTGTTCTCTCTCTGTCTCTCTCTCTCTCCTGTCTCGCTCTCTGTCCTCTCTCCTGTCTCTCTCTCTTCTCGTCTCTGTCTCTCTCTCTCTCTCTCTCTCTCTCTCTCTCCTCCTCTCTCTCTCTCCTCTCTCTCTCTCTCTCTCTCTCTCTCCCTTCCGCCTCTCTTGCTCTCTCTCTCTCTCTCTCTCCTCTCCTTCTCTCTCCCTCTCCCTTCTCTCCCTCGTCAGAGCAGTATAGTGTATAATAATATGACTGGATGGCTGATCCTGATGTCTATGACTGATTGTCTTGTCCTCTCTCATCCCCTCATCGCTCACTCTGTCACCCTGACGGGAGAGGAGAGGAGAAGAATGGAAGATATTGCAGCTATAATTGAATACTAATAATAATTACTCTGTGTTGATCTATTTCTCTATTCTCCCCCCATCGCGGTCTCCCTCTCTCGCTTCTTCTATTCTCCCCCTCGCTCCCCTTCTCCCCTTTCTTTCCCCCGCTCTCTCTTATTCCGTCCTCGTCTCTTCCCCCCCCCTTCCCTTCTCTCTCCCGTTCCTCTCTCTTCCCCCTCCCTCCTCTCCCCGTCCCCCCTCTCGCTCCCCTCACTCCGCTCCCCCTCCTCTCCCTCTCTTCCCCCTCTCTCGTCCCCCTCTCCCCCCTTCCCCCCTCCCCCTCCCCCTCTCTTCCTCCCTCTCTCTCCTCCCTCTCCCCCTCGCCCCCCCCTCGCTCGCCCCCTCCCTCTCCCTCTCTCTCTAGATGAATGCGAATCAGAAGGAGAGGTGGAGTATGAAGAAGATGACAACTAGAGAGGGTGAGACTGCTACCATTATTACCATTAGATTACAACATGTGTGGCCCCCGCACTTTTCTTTTTCATTTCATTTTTTTGTTATTTAACGAGTCAGTTAAGAACAAATTATTAAATTATTTACAAATGACGGGCCTCCCCGGCAAAAACCCGGACGACGCCGGGCAATTGTGCGCGCCCATGCGGACTCCCAATCACAGCCAGCGTTTGTAGATACAGCCTGGAATCTAACCAGGGTCTTATAGTGACCCTCGTATCATAGACACAGCAGGCCTCAGACCGCCTGCCACCACCAGGGAAGCCCTTTTAGCACTGAGACACAGGGCCTTAGACCGCGGCACCACCAGGGAGCCCTCTACAGCACTGAGACACAGAGGCCTGTAGACCCGCTGCCACCACCAGGGAGCCCTCTTAACACTGAGACACAGGGCCTTAGACCGCTGCACCGCCAGGGAGCCCTCTAGCCACTGATACACAGCGTCTCAGACCGCTGCACCACCAGGGAGCCCTCTCTAGCCACTGAGACACAGGCCTTAGAACCGCTTGCACCGCCAGGGAGCCCGTCTAGCACTGAGACACAGGGCTTAGACCGCTGCACCGCCAGGGCCCTCTAGCACTGAGACAACGAGGCCTCAGACCGCTGCACCGCCAGGGAGCCCTTAGCACTGAGAACACCAGGGCCTGTAGACCGCGCACCACCAGGGAGCCCTCTAGCACTCAGACACAGGGCCGTCAGACCGCTGCACCCACCAGGACCCTCTAGCACCTGAGCACACAGGGCCCTGTAGACCGCATGCCACCACCAGGGGAGCCCCTCTTACACTGCAGACACAGGCTTAGACGCCTGCACCACCAGCGGAGCCTCTAGCACTGAGACACAGGGCCTGCAGACCGCCTGCGCACCACCAGGGAGCCCTCTAGCACTGGACACAGGGCCTCAGACCGCTGCACTACCAGGGAGCCCTCTACCCACCTGAGACACAGGGCCTCAGACCGCGCAACCCACCAGGGAGCCTCTAGCACTGAACCAGGCCCTCAGACCGCTCCACCACCAGGGAGCCCTCTAGCACTGAGACACAGCGGCTCAGACCCGCTTGCCACCACCAGGGAGCCCGTCTAGCACTGAGAACAGAGGCCTCAACCGCGTGCACCACCAGGGAGCCCTCTAGCACTGAAGACACAGGCCTCAGACCGCTCACCCACCAGGGAGCCCCCTAGCACTGAGACACAGGGCCTTCAGACCGCTGCACCACCAGGAGCCCTCTAGCACTGAGACACGCAGGCCTCAGACCGCCTGCAGCCACCAGGAGCCGCTCTAGCACTGAGACACAGAGGCCTTAGACCGCCCTGCCCACCACCAGGAGCCCTTTAGCGCACTGAGACACAGCGGCCTCAGACCGCTGCACCACCAGGGAGGCCCTTTAGCACTGAGACACAGGGCCCTCAGACCGCCTTGCACCACCCAGGGCAGCCCTCTAGCCACTGAGACACAGGGCCTCAGACCCGTTGCCACCACCGCGGAGCCCTCTAGCACTGGAACACAGGCCTCAGACCGCTGCACCACCACGGAGCCTTCTTAGCCCACGAACACAGCCTCAGACCGCTTGCACCGTTCAGGAGCCCCTATAAATAATTCCCTATTCTTCTTAAAAATGAAGTGACATTTAAAAAAAACTTAACTTGTCAACTTAAGTTTGCAAGTATAGTTGATGAAATGAAGACAAATTGGCATGACAAAATGATCGGCAGCTTAGTACCGTGTTCACAGTCTATAGGCAAGATAACTGCAGACAAACGCTTCTCGTAGCCATCAATGCTGTTTCAGAGCGCGCCGTATTGTTCCTTCCACCAATTGCTGTTTCAGAGCTCGCCGTATTGTCCTCCACAAACTGCTTGTTGTCAGAGCTCGCCGTATTGTCCTCCACAAACTCTTTCAGAGCTCGCCGTATTGTCCTCCACCAAACTGCTGGTGTCAGACTCGCCGTATTGTCCTCCACCAACTGCTGTTGTCCAGAGCTCGCCTTATGTCCTACACAAACTGCTGTTGTCAGAGCTCGCCGTATTTCCTCCACAAACTTGCTGTTGTCAAGCTCGCCGTATGTCCTCCACAAAACTGCTGTTTTCAGAGCTCGCCATAATTGTCCTCCACCAACTGCTTTGTCAGAGCTCGCCGTAGGTTTAGGATCTGATTCAGACCTGGACTCCTCGCTGCCACTCCAGATCAGTCTTTCAGATCAGGTTCCTCTTGAACTATTTTGACGCGTGTTTGGGTTTGTTGTCCCAATGGAAGACCTACAACCTTCAAATAGAGACCCCGTTTTGGGACAGCTGATATTCTGCTGGTTCATGATGCCTGTTTCAAGCCCCAATACCAGAGGACAGCAGAGCCCACAGCATTATCGAACCTCCCCCATCTTTGACGTAGGGAGGGTGTAATTTTCACTGGATGCTTCATTTGGTTGTCAGTAAACAGCGCTGATCTGTAATGCCAAATTGCTAAAGGTTGTTTCATTCATCCACAGAACATTCCCCAGGAATTAGTACTATTTACTATTTACTCCTTCAGCAGTGGGGTCTCCTAGTTTACCAACGTGTGTGTGTGTGTGTGTGGTGTGCTTGTGTGTGTGTGTGTGTGTGTGTGTTGGTTGTTGTGTGTGTTGGTGTGTGTGTGTGTGTTGTGTGTTTGTGTGTGTGTGTGTGTGGTGTTGTGTTTGTGTGGGTTGTGTTGTGTGTGTGTGATGGTGTGTGGTGTTGTGTTGTGTGTGGTGTGGTGTGTGTGTGTGTGGTGTGTGTGTGTGTGTGTGTGGTGTTGTGTTGTGTGGTGTGTGTTAGGTAACTCTGGTCTAGGATTCAGTTATAGCAGGGGAACAGACAACCCCCACGTTGGAGACGACCCTTCCATCTTCATCACCAAGATCATCCCTGGAGAGCTGCCCACAGGACGGGAGCCTCAGGAGTAGACGGACGGGAGCCGTACAGACGGAGGCTCAGGTAACACGGACGGGAGCTAGTAGACGGACGGGAGCTCAGGTAGACACGGGACGCAGCTCAGCGGGACGGCAGGCTCAGGAGACACGGACGGGAGGCTCAGGTAGACACGGAGCAGGAGGCTCAGGTAGACACGGGACGGAGCTCAGTAGACACGGGCGGAGCTCAGGTAGACACGGGACGAGGAGGCTCAGGTAGACACCGGACGGGAGGCTCAGGTAGACACGGACGGGAGCTCAGGTAGACACGACGGGAGTCACACGAGGTAGGAACGGACGGGCAGGGCGGTAGACACGGGACGGAGGCTCAGGTTAGACACGGGACGGGAGCTCAGGTAGACACGGACGGAAGGCTCAGGTAGACACGGGACGGGCTCAGGTAGACACGGGACGGGAGGCCTCAGGTAGACACGGACGGGAGGGCTTCAGGTAGACACGGGACGCGGAGGCTCAGTAACACGGACGGAGGCTCAGTAGACACGGGACGGGAGCTCCATGGAGACACGGGACGGAGGCTCAGGTAGACACGGGACGGGAGGCTCAGTTAGACACGGGAGGGCAGGCTCAGGTAGACCCGACGGGAGGCTCAGGTAGACACGGGACGCGAGGCTCAGTAGACACGGGACGGAGGCTCAGTAGACACGGGACGGAGCTCAGGTAGGACACGGGACGGGAGCTCAGCGTAGGACACGGGAGGAGCTCAGTAGACACGGGACGGGAGCTCAGGTAGAACAGGACAGAGACTGAGTTACCCGAGTCGTGGCGGGGGTACAGGTTAGTCGAGGAATTTGTACATGTAGGTAGGGGTAAAGTGACTATGCAAAATAATAAACAGCGAGTAGCAGCAGTGTAAAAACAAAGGGGCTGGGGTCAATGTAAATGGTCCGGGTGCCAATTTTGATTAGCGTTCAGCAGTCTATGTCTGGGGGTAGAAGCTGTTAAGAGCCCTTTGGACCTCAACTTGGCGCTCTGGTAGCCGCTTGCCGTTGGTTGCAGAGAGAACAGTCTATGACTTGGATGATGGAGTCTTTGACAACTTAGAAATGTCCTGTTTTGAAAGTAAAACACATTTTTTTGACCATTAAAAATAACATCAAATTGATCAGAAATACAGTGTAGAGCAAAACACCAGTCTCACTCAACAGTGAAGATTGACTCTGGGATGCTTGTCCTTCTAGGCCAGAGTTCCTCTGTCATCTCAACGTCAACAGTGAAAGGTGACTCTGCGGATGCTGCCTTCTAGAGCAGAGTTCCTTCTGTCCAGTCTCAACGTCAAACAGTGAAGAGGGACTCTGGGATGCTGCCTTCTAGGCAGAGTTCCTCTGTCCAGTCTCAACGTCAACAGTGAAGAGTGACTCTGGGATGCTGGCCTTCTAGGCAGAGTTCCTCTGTCCAGTCTCAGCGTCAACAGTGAAGAGGAGACTCTGGGATGCTGGCGTTCTAAGCAGAGTTCCTCTGTCTAGTGTCTGTGTTCTTTTGCCCATCTTAATCGGCCAGTCTGAGATAAGGCTTTTTCTTTAAAACTCTGCCTAGAAGGCCATCATCCCGGAGTCGCCTCTTCACTGTTGATGTTGAGACTGGTGTTTTGCGGGTACTATTTAATGAAGCTGCCAGTTGAGGACTTGTGAGGCATCTGTTTCTCAAACTAGACACTCTAATGTACTTGTCCTCTTGCTCAGTTGTGCCCCGGGGCCTCCCACTCCTCTTTCTATTCTGGTTAGAGCCAGTTTGCACTGTTCTGTGAAGGGAGTAGTTCACAACGTTGTACCCAGATTTTGCATGGAATAGCCTTCATTTCTCAGAACAAGAATAGACTGGAGAAAGTTCTTTGTTTCTGGCCATTTTGAGCCTGTAATCGAACGTACAAATGCTGATTCTTTTAAATGTATTTTTTTACCTTTATTTAACTAAGCAAGTCAGTTAAGAATAAATTCTTATTTACAATGACGGCCTAGGAACACTGGGTTCAGGGGCAGAATGACAGATTTGTACCTTGTCAGCTCGGGGATTTGATCTAGCAACCTTTCRGTTACTGGCCCAACGCTCTAACCACTAGGCTACCTTCCGCCTCATCTGATGAGTATCTGATGCTCTAGATACTCAACTAGTCTAAAGAAGGCCAGTTTTATTGCATCTTTAATCAGGACAACAGTTTTCAGCTGTGCTAACATAATTGCAAAAGGGTTTTCTTATGATCAATTAGCTTTTTAAAATGATGAACTTGGATTAGCTAACACAGCGTGCCATTAAAAATCAGCCGTTTCCAGCTACAATAGTCATTTACAACATTAACAATGTCTACACTGTATTTCTGATCAATTCAATGTTATTTTAATGGACCCCAAAAAAAAAAATCCTTCAAAAACAATTTCTAAGTGACTTTTGAATGGTAGTGTATGTCCTGGATGGCAGGAAGCTTTGGCAAAAAAAACATCTGACACCGCCTGGTATAGAGGTCCTGGATGGCAGCTTGGCCCCAGTGATGTACTGGTCCAGTCGCACTACCCTCTGTAGAACCTTGCGGTCGGAGGCCGAGCAGTTGCCATACCAGGTTGGTTGCTAACGGTCAGGATGCTCTCGATGGTGCAGCTGTAGAACTTTTGACAATCTGAGGACCCATGACAAATCTTTTCAATCTCTTGAGGGGGAATAGGCGTTGTCGTGCCCTCTTCACAACTGTCTTGGTGTGTTTGGACCATGATCGTTTATTGGTGATGTGGACATCAAGGAACTTGAAACGTTCGACCGCTCCACTACAGCCCCGTTGATGTTAATGAGGGCCAGTGATCAGGCCTACCACTGTTGTGTCGTCAGCAAACTTAATGATGGTGTTGGAGTCGTGTTGGAGTCGTGCCTGGCCATGCAGCTGTGGGTGAACAGGGAGTACAGGAGGGGACTAAGCATGCACCCCAAAAGGGGCCTCACCACCTGGGGGCGGCCTGTCAGGAAGTCCAGCATCCAGTTGCAGAGGGAGTTGTTTAGTCCCAGGATCCTTTGAGAGCACTATGGTGTTGAACACTGAGCTGTAGTCAATGAACAGCATTCGCGCATTCCTTATGTCCAGGTGGGAAAGTGCAGTGTGGAGTGTGATTGAGTCATTTGTGGATCTGTTGGGGGAGTATGCAAATTGAAGTGGGTCTAGGGTTTCCGGGATGATGGTGTTGATGTGAGCCATAACCAGCTTTTCAAAGCACTTCATGGGTACCAATGTGAGTACTACAGGGCGGTAATCATTTAGGCAGGTTACCTTCACATTCTTGGGCAAAGGAACTATCGTGGTCTCCTTGAAACATGTTACAGACTCGGTCAGGGAGAGGTTGAACATCTTCAGTGAAGACACATGCCAGTTGGTCAGCGCATGCTCGGAGTACACATCCTGGTAATGTTGACCTGTTTAAAGGTCTTGCTGACATTGGCTACGGAGAGCGTGATCACACAGTCCGGAACAGCTGGTGCTCTCATGCATGCTTCAGTGTTGCTTACCTCAAAGGGAGCATAGAAAGCATTTAGCTCGCCTGGTAGGCTGGCGTCACTGGGCAGCACGCGGCTGGATTTCCATTTGTAGTCAGTAATAGTTTGCGTGCCCTGCCACATCCGACGAGCGTCAGAGCCGGTGTAGTGTGATTACGTAGTAGTAGTGTAGTAGTGTAGTACGATCCAATCTTAGTCCTGTATTGACACTTTGCCTGTTTGATGGTTCGTCTGAATAGTGGGATTTCTTATAGGTGTCTGGATTAGCAGCTCTAGCCTTTAGCTCAATGCGGATATCGCCTGTAATCCATGGCTTCTGGTTGCGATATGTACGTACGGTCACTGTGGGGACCGTACGTTGATGCACTTATTGATGAAGCCGGTGATTGAGGTGGTATACTCCTCAATCCCATTGGATGAATCACGGAACATATTCCACGCTGTGCTAGAAAAACAGTCCTGTAGTTTAGCATCTGCACCATTCCATATAGACCGAGTCACTGGTGCTTCCTTCTTTAGTTTTAGCTTGTAAGCAGGAATCAGGAGGATAGAGTTGTGGTCGGATTTACCAAATGGAGGGCGAGGGAGAGCTTTGACTCTGTGTGTGGAGTACAGGTGATCTAGATTTCTGTTGGCATCAGTGAGTGTGTCAGTGTGTGTCCGTGCAGTAGTGCAAGTCGTCAGTGAGTTAGTGTCAGTGAGTGTTGTCCGTTGTCAGTGAGGGTGTCAGTGAGTGTGTCATGAAGTGTGTCCGTGAGTTTGTCAGTGAGCGTGTCAGTGAGACGTGTGGGATGAGCCCATCCGTTCAAGGTGAGCGTCCAGTCGGTCTGTGCCACGTGTTGTCGAGATCGTGCTGTGTGATTGTGTGAGAGCGTCGCTAAGTAGTCCGTATGGTGCTCACGAGGTTTTTGGTGTGTTCTGTGTGAAGGTGACGCTATGTAAAGTGAGGTGGTATAAGTTCGTTATAGCTACAGTGGGGCGTGTCAGTGGTGTGCAGTGGTGTGTACCGTGGCAGTGAGTGTGCTCATGTCGAGTCGTCTCCGTCTTGATGGCGTGTCGCTCTCGTGAGTCTCGATACTCAATTCGAGTCGTGTAGGTGGGGAGAACGTCCCACCAGTAAGGCTCACGTTAGAGATGTTGTCCTGTCCGTAAGACGCTAGTGGGGCACGAGTGTGTCAGTGTGTTCAGCTGCAGGTGTCATATGATCAGTAAGTAGTATAGCTGTGTCAGTGAGTGTGCTCAGTGTACGAATGATGTAAGCGCGTCGAGTGACAAGACGTGTTCAACGATAGCCATACTGGTAGGGTGTTCGTGTTACATGCTAGGCTCAGTCTAGCGATGAGATAGCTGTTCCGGCCGTTCATTGTCAAGTCGTAGGTGTTGATCGTGAGTGTGTCTAGTGAGCCTGTGTTCAGTAGACAGCGATGGGAGTGAGTCGTCGGCGGCGTGTGCATACGCGTTACAACATGAGTGTGTTCAAGTGAGCGTGTCAAGTGTCGATAGTGTGCTTTATACTTTACAGCCAGGTATCTTATCGCCTAATCTAGTAGGTGTCCATCTTCTACAGGCCGTCTCCCTCGATTGATCTAGTCACATAGTACTGAGTTGTACTGGTAAGTCTGGTTCCCTAGTCCACTGCTATACACTGTCACACGCTACATACAAATCGAAACTCTATGCACGGGAGACACCAGACCATGACTGTTATATAATCGGACATTAGGCCGGGGATGATCTCGGAAGAGAAGGGAGGACTGGAGAGAGAGGGGATAGTTGAGAGAGGGGCAGGATGGGAGGGAGGACAGTCGGATGAAGGAGATGATGGAGGAGTGATTGGGTTATGGTAAAGAGTAGTGATTGGATGGTGGTTGAGCCGTACGACCGATATTAAGGACAGCGATGTCAGGGTCAGGAAAATGAGAACCAAGAACAGATAGTAGGAGGGCAGGAGCCTATGGTTGCACATGAGCAGCGTGGGTGCGCATCGGCGCGAAGGCACAAAGAGGGCGAATGAGGGGAAAAGAAGTGAGATCCTGTGGGCGGACTGGCATAAGGAGAAGGCAGGGAGAGGAGCCCACGGCGGGATATCGCAGACTGTTCAGGGGGAAAGTGGCAGGACCGAATAGCAGAAGTCAGGTCAGGGAAAGCAGAAGGGCAGTTTTTCAAGACAGAAGATATGAAGGTGCATTCTGTAAGGCTCTAAGACTGGGCAGGAAAAAAGTTCTGGATAAGGAGGAGCTGGGAAAGTGAGGCCTGTGGGGGGAAAACACAAGAGCCGGGGATGGCATCGCAGCTGGACTGCCTAGAGGGGCTAGGAGTGTAAGAGCACGGTCTTGCCAGTATGAGGAGATAAGGTCGGGGATGATAGCGGGAAATAGCTATAGTCAGGAGAGCACGTGAGGAGGAGGGGAAGGAGGGAACGGTAGGAGTGTCTGGGCAGGAGCAGAGGGATGGAGGCAGGAGAGGTAGCATCGAACGAAGTTTAGGAGGAGGAAGGTGGCGTGAGAAATCCTTCCTCCTTCATGCTTCACTGGCACGGCAGGGAGAGGGGGGGTAGGATTGGAGGAAGACGAGGGACAACGATGGACGGAGCGAGGGGGACGATAGGAGGCAAAACAGGGCCCAGCGCCCGCCCGCTGCTACTAACGCGCCGCCCTGCCAGCTTTCTCCGTACCAAAAATACAGCTAGCGAGATGATTTTTCTGAAACGAGCTGGAAGAACTGACCATACAAATCATCGCTGGGGCTTGACAATTGGACCCCTATTTCTGAAACTGTCCGCCGGCCATTGTCGCACCCCATACGGCACCAACGCCCTGGTTTCGGCATCGTCCTTCGTATCAGTCTGAGATCCCCAGGAATTGGAAAAGACTGCCGGTGCGGTCATCCCCCTCGATTTGCCCGTAGGGGGGGGGAGAGGGGAAACCCCAACCCCCCCTAGGGGGGACCACGCCCAAACTGTTACAGACCTACTATCGTACTGCCGTGCTTACTAGAGTCATTCGAATAGGCCAAGTACAAGCAAAGCAGATACACGTGACCTCTCGAATCCCACAGTACCGTATCTGACGCTGTGGCAATCCGGATTTCGAGCCGGTCATGGGTGCACTAAGCCAAGCAGCTCAAAGGGTACATAAACGATATCATGAAACGGGGAAGAGAGGAGCCATCTGATAAGAAAGGCCATTAGTGTGCAGGCCGGTCTTCAGAGCGCTCGGCGAGGCGTTTCAGAGCTCTGTCCATCAGATATCTTAATACGGAGCCAGAGCTCGAGTAGGACTCGTTTTTCACTAAATGACTGCCTGTGCCTGGTTCACCAAGCTAACTTGGGGCAGACAGAGTTTGCAGTGATGTCAAGATCGGAGGGCGATGTTGTCGGTCCTCTGGGGCGTCTCTAATGGGGGGGTACCACGGGTTCATTTCGGGCCGACTCTTTCTTCCTGTATACATCAAGGATGATGGGTTTTGTGCTCTTCTTGTCGAGGGCTCAGAATTACTGTAAGTCTGACCCCTCTAGAACCAAAGAAAGACGAGCACTTCTATAACTACTTCGAGCCCTTCCTTGGACATCGTGCATCTACATTAACCCTCTTCATCAGTAGGCTGCAAACTAGAGTCTACTATAGCCAAACTTCACCTCTGCCGTGGCCGCGCAACTTGCTCTCGAACAAACACGCCTAGTAATAAACCAAATAGCAGCTTTTTCTAAGCGTTTCGCCGAGGCCTCGCACCCGCACACGCCGGACTAGCATCACCACTGGAGGTTTCCGACCTAGAATATGTGGACATCTATAATACTCTAGGTGTTCTGGCTAGACTGCAAACTCTCCTTCCAGACTCATATAACTTTCAATCCAAAAATCAAGCAAGAATCAGGCTTTCTATTCCGCAACAATAGCTCCTTTCATCACGCCGCACCTTCCTAGTAAAAACTGACTATCCTAACCGACTCGCTTCGGCCGAATCTCATCTATACATAATTAGAATTGGTCCCTACATATCTTGTGATGACGTACTCTCTAGTGCAAACATGTGTAGTGTTACAAGAATTCTAGTTCCACAGTTCGCCATTCGTTTTGTTTACTACAGTGCGGCTCGAGTACCGATCCTCCCTCGCCAGAACGCCAAATGTGGACCATGCTATGCCATAGATGGCAACCTGGCCCTCGCTAACATGTTCGTCGTCAGACCGAATCTGGCCTCCAGGTTCAATTACAAGGCTATGCTCGGTAAGTGCCGCCTTATCTGAGTTTCACTGGTCACGATGGCTACAGCCAGCCGCCGCAACACCGCCTCCAGCAGGTTGTAGCACTGACTCATCTTCCTAAGCTCCCAGCCCAGCTGTGTGTAACCTCACGAACGTCAACGTCATTTACTTATCTAACACTGTCATATCCCTGTAACATACCCATATATATTTATTATTATCCAAATGTCATTATACTGCTTACATAGAATCATATATATTATCTATCCTCCACTGTCATTAACCCTGTAACATTACCACAAGAAAACGCTCCTCCAGATGGGGCGCTCCTAGTGGCCGGAGACTTTAATGCAGGAGACTTCAAATCAGTCTTACCTAATTTCTATCAATTGTTAATGTTGCAACCAGAGGGAAATACTTAC
>NW_019948842.1:0-13514 GCF_002910315.2 Salvelinus sp. IW2-2015
AAGAGAGAGAAATGAGCAAGGATAGATAGGCTTTTTTTCAAGAGAGTGGTAGTTCGTGTTTGCGCTTGTGTCTCCTGTACGTTGCATCGTGTCTGAAACTCTCCCCACACTCGTTGCAGAGGTAGGGTTTCTCTCCAGTGTGTATTCGCTGGTGATGTTTCAAACTATGTGCCTATGTGTAAAACCCTCCCCACAGTGGGTGCATATGTATGGCATTTGTCCACTGTGTACTCTCTGGTGTCTTTCAAATTTTCCTTTGTGTAAGAACCGCTTACCGCAGTCAGAGCAGTAGAGGGCCAGCTCTTCAGTATGTACTGGCAAGTGTGTTGTTAGTTCTTCCAGGTCAGAAAAGCTCTCYTCACACCTTGGACAGCCYTGYGGTTTCTTTTCCTTGTGTGTAAGGTGATTTTTTTCCAGATGTTTTTCAAGCTGCTCCAAATGGACAAAGCCTTTCACACAATCAGTACAGGGGTGTTTAAGTTTCTTCTTCTTTCTTTCATGTGTTTTCAGGTGTGATTTCAGATGATCTGTGCGGGTAAAACCTTTACCACACTCAGAGCAGAGGTACGGCCTCTCTGTCATATGAATTTTCTGGTGTGTTTTAAGATTATCRGAACGGGTATAACTTTTACCACAATCAGGGCAGATGTGACAAGGCTTCTGTTCTCCGGTATTAGAACTCTTGAGACGGTCCTCTGTATCGTGAGGCTCTTCTCCATCCTCCTGTTTTATTTGCACCTGCAGTATATCTGTGTGTTGATTGTCCCTCTCTATATCAACCATTGTCTCTGGAGTATCCTCCTGTAGCACTTGAAAGGAATCTTTTGATGATTCGGTCAAAAGGAMGACCACTTTTGGGCCYAAGTGAAAGGGGAGATTCTAGGATTCTGATGTGTTGTCCCAGGTAAGGCTCTCCCGCTGGTGGTGTGGTGGACAAGATCTGATAGGATCTTCTCACCAAATACCATGTAGTCACGGTCTTGATGTAAAAAATAAAATAAGAAAAACAAGGTTAGCTAGTTCGTAGTTTGACAAAAGACAAAAGTAGGCAAATGTTTAGCCAGTTAGCTAGTTACGTGCCTAATTTGGTTGATTATCAAAATCCATCAGCTTTGTTGTTGTTGTGAGTCGCAGAACGCACGCTGGCTATCTGCTGCTCTATCAACTTCCGGTTCATCAAAAGTTTACGAGGAAACGAGCAYCTAGCCTTGCCTCTTCAATCAACATTTGTAAGATACGACTAAAAGACGGCATATAACATTTCCACGGGGAAGCAATATGGGTATGCATTAATGTAAAGATTGTGGCTAGGTAGCTATATAGCTTACTCTTTCTAATCAAGCTGTCGGTGGAAGCAGGCCGTTGTGGGTGTAGTTTAACGTAGCTAGCTAACGTTAGTTATCTAGCTAAAGTTAGCTTCCGCTGACATGAGTTATTTTCTCTAGTCTAGGTATCAAATATTATAGCCTAGCTAAAATTGCACACTCAGTTTCAGTGCATCTCCTGCGAAATGTGGGATTAACTGTAAAATATACTCATACGTACTTGCTTGGTAGTATCACTCGGGTGGTGCTGTGGCCTATGCACCAAGTTTGCCTGCTAGGAGTCATGGGTAACTGCATACATTGAGCGTGTCTGAAAGTGGGCGTTGTGAAATAAGTGGGAGGATCAACAAAAGCGATTTAAATCAGACAGCTAATTGGGCAGATTGGTTGCCACTTCAAGACCGTTTTGCGTGGCTGCTTCCTTGTAGCGTTTTTTTTTATTTCAACAAAAAAAAATATATATATATTTTTTTATTAACAACAAATCAATACAGAAAGTACAATACAGATTGTCCATTATTAATAGTAATGGACAATCGAGCTAGGGGGTACAATATCATATTACAATTACACAAGGACCTTAAGGGCATACATACACTTAACAATTCTAACAGTTTTTTTGTTAGTAGAGTATTTAACTGTCTTAAAATAACAGTTCAATTTATTTTTGTAGGGTAGGAAAATGTGTTTTTTTTGTTAGTAATTTTACATTTGTGTAATTTGAAATTTGGCCAAAAGAATAATGACATTAATTACATAAAAATGTTTCAGCTTATTTTTATCTTATGTAAAGAATCCAAGCAGTACTCTTCTCCACAATAGTGGTAAAATCTTCATAAATGTGTTCAATTATAAATCTACTGATGTCTTGCCACAGTTTTCTTACATGTATACAATGCCAAAAAAGATGCAACACTGTTTCTGGGTGGTCATACAAAAGGAGCATTTGAGTTGATGTTTTCCTTAAACTTCTTCATATAGTGGTTGGCAGGAATAATATTTATGAATAATTTTAAAGGAAACTTCCTTGAATTTGTTAACAAGTAGGTAAGTCCTCTGGATAAGAGCGTTGTAATGACTTATGTAATGTAAGTGGTATGTGTGTGGCACATCCAAACTTTTTCCAACAGATATTATCAATAAATCCATTCCATAAGGCATGACATAACGTATAGATACAACATCCTGCTGAAACAAGGTTCGTATCGCTCTGTTGTTGAATGGACCAAAAGAGAAACAAATCTTTCCTACTGACGAGTCACACGGGTCAATAGAAGGTAGGCTCTGAGGGTCAGGTCTTGACACGTTCCTGAATAACAGAGCAACACCTGAGGGAATGGCGTCTAAAACAATTGCAAAATCTTTAGGTGGTTACAGGGACCTTGTAAAGTGATAAGAATTCCTTATAACTGAGTAAAAGACCCTCTGCATTTACCAGTTGGCTCACCAATAGGATATTATTTCGGAACCAATATTCTAAACAAAGAAGTATTTTTATACAATATATCCGATTATTCATATATAATATCTGTGTGGAGAAAAATTGTGTTTATAAATTAAGGACATGACAAGAAAACTGCCGATGAAAGCAGAAAGTTTCACTGAAATGTTGTCAATATTATAATTGCAAACAACATGAAGTTAAGGCACACAAAAGTAGAGAAATACATGATGAGGAATAAAATTCCAGATAGAAGTGGGTCTTCTTAGGAATTTTATTATCCAATTGATCTTAAAAGTATTATTTAAAGTAGTAAAGTCAGAGAAATTCAGTCCACCATTCTCATAAGTGTTCATTACAACAGTTTTCTTAATGTAATGGGTACGGTTTCTCCAAAGAAAGTTGAAAGCATCTGTCTTCTCTTGCTTATTTTACTGTCAAGATATAAAGATAGACGCCATAAGTTAGTCTAGAGATACCTTCGGCCTTGGTTATTAGGGACTCTACCTTTTAAAGATAAGTCCCTCTGTAGCCATTGATTTAACTCTTCTGGGTATTTTTTAATAAGAGGGTTACAATTTAGTAAGCCTCTAGACTTCTGATCCTTTGTAATGGTTATGCCTATATATGTATGTTCTTTTATGGAATACCATAATATGAAGGTGTCACACAATATTTGACAGCTATGAGTTCACATTTATTAATGTTAAGGTATAGACCAGATGCTTTGGAAAAGGATTGTATCACATTGATCGATATGGGAATTTGGTTAGCGTCTTTCAGAAAAAGTGTAGTATATCAGCCCAGCTGGCTTATAATAATTTCTTTACCAGCTATGGAAATACCTTTGTTACAGGCTATTCTTTAAAGAATTTGCAAGAAGTTGGGTGATTAATAAAACAGGTACGGGGAGATCGGACAACCTTGCCTAATTCCTCTCTTAACTCAAATCTAAGGTGAGGTGCCATGTTTCAGTTTGATAGAGGTGTTACCATTTCCATTAGAGAGTCTTAATAGCCTTACAGAAAAATCCCCAAAAGCCAAGTCTCTCAAGGGAGTGGAAGAGAAACTGATGCTCTACTGTCTCAAATGCTTTATAAAAATCAAAAAAATAATATGAAGCTATCCTCAGTTATTAGGTCTGAGTAGTCCAAGTATGTCCTAATACTAGTCTGACATTGTTAGAAATATGTCTGTTCCTCATGAAGCCAGATTGTGTTTCATCAATGATTGCATCCAGGACTTTAATTTTTTTGCATGTAGTAAGGCTAATTCTTATAGTCTTATTAGGAAGACAAATTGGACGCAGTTATCGATGAGCAGCACTTATTTTTAGGCTTAGGTATTAGTGTTATTAACCCTGACTTATTGTAGAAGGGAGACCATTGTTTTAATACTCCTCTAAAAAGACTTCAAATAGGAAGGGAGCTATTTGTTCAGCAAATAATTTGTAAAAATTCTGATGTAATCATCACATATGGTGATTTTATTGTTCTTTAGATGTTTGATAGACTCTATAATCTCTCAACTTTGATGGGTTCATCACAACTGTTTAGATTCTATATCACTGATAGGTGAACATTATCAGTGAGTTAAAAAACATATCTGTGGATCCTGACAGTACGTAGAGCTATACAATTTTCTGTAAAAATTGCTACAGTATTTGCAATTTCATTTTGG
This sequence comes from Salvelinus sp. IW2-2015, assembly GCF_002910315.2. Lineage (NCBI taxonomy): Eukaryota > Metazoa > Chordata > Actinopteri > Salmoniformes > Salmonidae > Salvelinus > Salvelinus sp. IW2-2015. Next base: position 4,447 of record NW_019948842.1, read on the forward strand.
TAATCTGTAATAACACCATCAATGTTTAATTTATGGATAGTGTTTTTTTAGAGTGAAATTTCTCAAGTCTAAAGAAATAGGATGAATTCTGTTCTCCCTCCTCAATCCATTGTTTTCCTAGATCTAATAAAGGCTCCTTCTGCTTTTAATCTATATAATATTTACCAGTTTATTTTGTAACTCAATTAGTTCCATCTTCTCCTCCCGAGAGGCCGGCTGGGACCTCGTTTTAGCTAAAACTCGCATGGTCAATCCGACGTCTGCATTGCCATTTACAGCGATATACAGCGATATGTCCTCTGTAGAAGTCAGGGCATTCCTACCTGGGGTCCTGAGTGCCAGCGGTCTAAGGCACTGGTTCGAATCCAGGCTGTATCACATCGGCGTAATTGGGAGTCCATAGGCGGCGTACAATTGGCCCAGCGTCCGGGTTTGGCGGGAGGCTGTCATTGTAAATAAGAATTTGTTCTTACTGACTTGCCAGTTAATTAAAAGTGGACAAATATATTATAGTGTATTTTTTTACCAAGACCACAGCCTGTCGTTTCTAATGGAAACAAATTAGTCATAGTGGGCAGAGCCAAGCACGAGCTAGCGAATCCTATTGCGCGTTCCTAGCCAACATCTGCATATTTCTGTTAGGGAACGCCTACTTTGAAATGCGCGTGTGCAATACTCAATTCGCCTTTGCACTCCTTCTAAACAAGGTGATTTTTTAAACTTTGCAAGGGTAAAGTATAAACTTAGTCCACTCTGTTCATACATATTTTAGTTTGGGAACAGAAAACCGTATTGCAATCAAAATGTTTCATAAATTGAGAAAATTAGCAGAATGTCGGCCGAAATCATTTCGTTACATCTTCTCGTCACTTCCATTATTTGTAGTGAGTGGAAACACCAGCGAATGCTTCACATTTTATACATCCGGTGAAATATCTGTCTCATTGTTCTGTGTTCAATTTCTGCGTTTCGCGGATAGCGCAGAGCTGTTGTAAAGGAAGTCTTCTTCTAACGTTATTTTGGCGATCGCACAATTGAATGTGCATCCCGCCACCTACTGTGCGGATGTAAAACAGGACCCCGTCCAATCAGATCTGATCCCCTGTTAAAAATAAAAACAGATCTGATCCCTACACAGGCTCAAGGGAACCTGGAGGGCGGGTCTTCCGCACACACTTGAAACATGGCCAAATAATGTACAATTCTTACACAGCAGTGGTTTGGGGACGAAGTATCTTACATAACAAGCTTCACATGGGACGTATTGCACTTTATCAAAAAACAACAGGACCGACAGACATTATTTTTCTCCATTCAGGACATTTATCTTCACCAACTTTGCTCGACGCGCTGCTTGATTCGAACTCAGCATCCACATCTGCCACGTTAATTTCCTAACCTGCCACGGTAGTTTCACCTGCGACGGTAATTATCCTAACCTGCCAAGGTGTTTTACTAACTGCCACGGTAGTCCTAACCTGCCACGGTAATTGTCTAACCTGCCACGTAATTATCCTAACCTGCCACGGTAATTATCCTAACCTGCCACGGTATTTATCCTACCTGCCAAGTATTTGTCCTAACTCGCCACGGTAGTTGCCGTAACTGCCAAGTAATGATCCTAACCTGCCACGGTAATTATCCTAACCAGTTTAGCTAAAAAGTGCAAAATGACACTGAGTGGAAACTCCCAAATTAGCTGTTATTTTCCTTATCACTTTCTGTTGATCCTCCCACTTATTTTGCAACGCCCACTTTCAGACAATCAATGTATGCAGTTACTCATACTTGGCCAGCAGTGGAGGCTGCTGAGGGGTGACGGCTTATAATAATGGCTGGAACGAGGAATGGAAGGCATCAAACACATTAAAACATGTGTTTGAGGTATTTCATACGATTTCATTGATCCCGGCTCCAGCCATTACCACGAGCCCGTTCTCCTCAATTAAGGGGCCACCAACCTCCTGTGTTGGCCAGCACAGCTCACAGTGTAGCTCTGGTCCAGGGCGTTAGTGCATCCCTCTAATGCCCTGGACCAGCACTATTCACAGTGATGACCAGTGGTGTGATTCTTGKATATGGTTTAATTTGTATTGTTTGAACACTTGCATCTCCCCTAACGTCCACCCTTCTTTAAAGTAAGCACTGCTGTACTATAAATTAAGTAAGTAAGTAGCCTTGCATGAGTCTATTTCCTGTTTTCTGATGTGTGAGGCAGCTTGATGTGTACTCCCTTTGGACAGGACATTAGTCTATCGCAGGTCTTTACCCCCAATCCATTGCTGAGTGCCAAGCAGAGATGCATCTGGTCCCATTTTTACAGTCTTTGGTGTGACTTGGTTGGGGATCAAACGCCTAAAATTTCAATCTCAGGGTGGACACTCCAGAAGTATTCAAACAGGGCAAATGTGTGCTTTGTGTAGCCTGCCTGTCTATACTTACCTCCCCCTCCTTCCCCACAGATGGCCCCCTCCCTCTCTCTTCTCTGAGACTCCTGGTGCCCCCGCTGCGTCTGATGTCTGCGGTCATGTGGCAGGTGGTGGGGCGGCGGAGTTTGGAGCATTATGGGAAGCTGGAGGACTTTGTGTGTTTGGTCACAGAGACCGTTCCAGAACTACTGACTGACAGGCAGAGAGCATTACTGCTTCTGGGCCTCAGAGCAAAGGTGTGTTTCTTCCAGCATTAACCTATACAGTATTTTCCATGTGCTTCAAATCAGAAGTTCACCTCTGTTGTAAAGTGTTGCACAGTGTTGTMATTTTAAACGGACCTCCTGATCGGTCCGTCTTGCAGATGTCCCAGGAGTGGATAGTYGARGATGTCGCCCCAGAACTCATCCAGACTCACCTGGACAGGATCCAGTCCATCTGTCTGACAAAGGTGAGCGAGAGGGCTCATGGGAACTGGATTTTTACAGCCTRCCTTTTGCTGAATGTATAGAGTGATAGGGTGGAGTAAAGGGAGGGAACCRAGTGCCAGAATGGGGACACACCTTTTCTGAGTGCTGAGAGGGAGGCGTTTGGCCCTGACATACACTAAGGTATGTGTCTGTTGTTTTTACAGTCCAGTGACRAGGCCTTTGAGGATGCCAAAGCCAGGCTCATGGCGTACACCCGGAGGAGTCCAGGAGATCGATGGGCTGTAAGAAAATGAATCTTTCTTCACTTGAGTAACATGCAGCAGAGCAAGTGACAGCATTGTACTAAACTCTGAGTTCAGTGAAGAATTGTTCTCTCTCTGTACTATCTCGCTCTCTCTCTACTATCGCTCTCTCTACTATCTCTCTCTCTCGCTCTACTATCTCTATCTACTATCTCTCTCCTATCTCTCTCTCTCTACTATATCTCTCTCTCTTTCTCTCGCTACTATCTCTCTCAGTTTGGTCAATACTTTAATGCAGAGCTGGAGTCTCTGGTGTGTGTGTTCCTCTCCAGACTGGAGGAGCTGCTGCCAGTACCAGACTTTAAACAGGTACACATTGACCCCATGTCAACCCCAACTTCACTACTAAGAGACTACACAGGCTACATAATGACCACATTTACCAACCACACTTTGACCACCACACATCTCCCCCCTGTGTTCCCCAGGCTGCTTCCTGGCTTGACTCTGTCCCCGGTGGTGTGGATGAATGTCTGCAGTCTATCCCCCACAGTGACAGGCTGAGGTCTGTGCTGCAGAGCCAAACGTGCTGCCGGGAACACCTGGTAAATAGAGGTACGTCACCAACACTGCAGCAATCACCAACCCAGTCATAGTCTGTAGTCTCACATTTTTTAAACTTTTAAAACAACTATTTGATTTGTTTACAACTGTGCTTCTCGCTTGTCTTGTGCAGACTCCAGCCCATCCCAGACCAACCTCCTCAGCTCTCTACCTGTTTGTCTTCCAAATATGATGGTGTRCCATCCCTCTGCCGACTCTGACAGTGAKTCAGAACCCTTCCCTGAGGAAAGGATGGATGAAGAGAGAGGAGAAGAACAGGAGAARGTCTGCATCAAACGAGAGGACGATGAGAAATCGAAAGTAGCCGAGCTGATTGGTCAAGACCAGGAATCAGCCAATAGAGTGGCAGGAGAAACGGAAACGTCCAACCTAGGGATTCTGGGTTTCATTGTTCAGAGCCAATCTATAATGATTATCCCCCAGCCGGGCCAGCACTCTCTTGCTGTCGTCTCCCAGTCTGCACCCACTCTCACCCTGCCTGTGGCCTGCAGGGGGCAGACTGCAGTCAACTCTCCCTCAGGACAGAGCAGGCCCTCGCCAGAGAGGAACACTGTTCCTGTGAGCAGCCAAAAGCCCCAGGCCTCACTGGGGAGGTATGTGTGTGGTGTGTGTTGTTGTGTGTGTGTGTGTGTGTGTGTGTGTGTGTGTGTGTTGTGTGTGTGTGTGTGTTAGGAATGCAGTAGCGTGACAGTAAGTATGGACAGATTGTATCAGAATGGGTGTTTTGAGTGGTAAGTGTGTGTGAGTGGTAGTGTGACGATTGGTGTGGACAGAGTATGTGTGGTTGTTTAGAGTGTGTGTGTCTAACACCTCACTGAGGAGGAAATGTTGTCAGCGCGTGTTTGGGAGTGTGTGTGTGGAATGCAGTAGCGGACAGTAAGTAGGACAGATTGTATCTTGTGTGTTTTTGAGTGTACATATTTGAACAGTGTCGAAACGTGAACTGTGTGGAGTATTGGGTAAATGATGAATGATTAACATGCATGTTATTTCCCACCTCAGCATCATCCCTGAGTCGTCTGTAGAATGTATTAGGGTGGAGAGTGCACAGGTGAGTGTCTTATACCCTCCTAACCACCTGCAGCTCACAGGAGGCTGCTGAGGAGAGGACGGCTCATAATATTGGCTGGAACGAAGCAAATGGAATGGCATCAAACACCTGGAAACCATGTGTGGTTTATTTGATACCATTCCACTCCATTCATTATCACAAGCCCGTCCTCCCCACCAGCCTCCTGTGCTCCTGTTCCCAATCATCTCCTGCTTATCCTCTCGTGTGCCTTTTTTAAATATAGTGTTCTGTCCTTGAGCTGTTCTTGTCTATTAATGTTGTGTGTTATGTCATGTTTCATGTTCTGTGTGGACCCCAGGAAGAGTAGCTGCTGCTTTCACAGCAGCTAATGATTCTAATCAAATACCAATTACCTCTCACCTTCTTTCTGTTTCCTCAGACAGCCCCACAGGAGAGTCCTCGTCTTCCGAGACGCTCCCGTCTAGCGTATCCCACAATCCCCGGCGTGTTGCCCACAAGTGCCCGACMTGCGGGAAGTGTTTCATCTACCGTTCCCAGGTGCTGCGTCACCTGACCACACACTCGCGAGGCGGCCGCTACAAATGCGCCCAGTGTGGCGTTGGCTTCCCAACGCCCTGGAGCCTGAACGACCACAAGCGCTCTGTGTGTGTCACCGCCACCTTCGACTGCGCCCAGTGCGGGAAGCGGTTTGCGTCGCTCCGCGAGCAGTACCGCCACCGCCTCACCCACAAGACCAACACCTGTTTTCAATGTGGGGCGGGCTTTAGGACCCAGCTGGAACTGACCCGACACCACAAGACCCACTGGGCCCAGCCGCTGCACCAGTGCTGCCTGTGCGGCAAACGCTTCCGCCTCCTCTCCAGCCTGACCAATCACAAGCAGACTCACTCGTCCGGCGGCGGCTTTGCCTGCACCCAGTGCGAGCGTGTGTTCGGCTCGGCGAAGGAGCGCGACGCCCACCGGCAGATGCACCGCGTACCCAAACTCGTCTGCCCTGTCTGCAGTGAGACATTCACCTCGCAGGCCAAACTCATCAAYCACCAGCAGACCCATCCGGTCCCAGAGGGGAGCGAGGGCCAGAGGTACAAGTGCCGTTACTGTGAGGAGACGTTTACAGGCCTGACCCTCATGAGGATCCACCAGAGAAGCCATCTTGTGGACAGACCTCATCAATGTGACCAGTGTGAGAAGAGCTTCACTACTCTGGGGTCCCTCCAGTCCCACCTCAGAACCCACTCGGAGGAGAAGCCCTTTCTCTGCGCCCACTGCGGCAAGCGCTTCCGGACCAAAGACGGCATGGAGGGACACCTCCGAATCCACACGGGCGAGAAGCCCTTCCACTGCTCCTACTGCGGGAAACGCTTTACGGCGCTCGCCGGGTTGAACGTTCACGTGCGGCGGCACACGGGCGAGAGGCCGTACGTGTGTGAGGTGTGCGGAAAGGCGTGGCCRTCTGGTGGGGACTTGCAGAAACACATGCGCTGTCACACAGGAGAGAGACCTTACAGCTGTGTTGACTGTGGGAAGACATTCTCCATATCCTGTCACCTGACAGAACACATGAAGACACACTCAGGTCAGAACCAGGAGCTTGTAGTTAGCTCGGATTTTGGCAATGAGGCCCAAAGAGTCCGATGAAGTTGTGGATACCATTTTTATGTCTCTGCGAGCAGTTTGGCGGAAGTTGCTAACTAGCGCTATTGCAATTGCTAAGTCCCAGAACAATACCCATAGACTTCCAGTCATTCCGCTAATGCTAGTTAGCATTGGCTCACGAAACTACCTCTAACTTCCTTCATACTGGACACAGAGACATAATAATATCCACGAGTTCATCCGACTCTGGGGAAGTAGATAAAGGGACAACATCCCGAAGTATCCCTTTAAGGGGGCRGTTGATTTAACAACTATATGGTGTATATGAATGATACTGTTGTCATTTGTCCAAGAAATGCTAAACATGTTTGTACTTTCATATATGTGATGCAGGACATAAGCAGTGCGTTTATACATTTGTGATCGATGATAATAAAACTAACAATTTAATCGTAGTTCTGTGTAATCTGAAGTAACTCTGTGTAATCTTGATTTATAGTCCTAAATACTGTCCCGTCCCTCAAAGTGAGAACCGTTCTCTTGTCCAGAGTGTGGAAGAGCCTGAAGAGGAAGTTTGATCTGAAGAAGCACCTGTTGACTCACTCTGGAGTGCGTCCGTACCCGTCCTCACTGTGACAAAGCTACACCCGCCGCACACACCTCAACAGGCACCTACAGAAACACTCGTGAGCTGTTAGCAGCAGCATTTGTAGCCAGCATCATTGCCCATGGATGGACATCTCATAGTATTCTGTCCTTGAAATAACAATGGGCTCCCATCACCAAGATTCTGAATTCAGAGACTAGAGCAACAGAACGTTCTGCCTAAGATGGCAGGGACGCAAGTTCCCTGCTGGTTGAGTTAGATTGACCGAGATCATGTGACCTTCCTGATTCATTTTGTGTTAATCAAGAATTATGATTTTCGTGTGGTCTGACTGTAGTCTGTCATTATCAAATAGGACCCTAAAGCCATTCTGTCTCCTGATTTTCTGTTGCGGCCTCATTTTTTGGTGAAACAGTTCATTATAAAATAGTTGACTGATGGGTAACTGTTGCCTGAATAATGCCTCTTCAACTTATATCCTGTCTGTAATTCAGTTTATTTTCTTCTGTGCTTTGATAAAACCTATCCCAAGTTCTACCAGTGTGTTGGCATTCTTCTCCTTACCTATGACTGCTGGTGGTTATAATATACCCTATAAAGTAATGTTTCAGGCAGCGTAGTTCAAATCAATTGTATTTATTAACAAATTTGGTGATAATACATAAATCCTATATTTACATTCCAAAAGAGATCAATTATAAACAAATACAAATCTGAATATTGTACTAACATTTCATCTCCATGGTACAGTATATAATGAGATGGGTACAAAGCAAAATATGCAGGAACCAATGACATCACCATATTATTTAGCATACTCAATGACCCATTATTTGTGACACTAGCCAACTCATGATTTATTTTCATTATTTATAAATAAAATGAAAATACACATTTAAAATTAAGGCAAGACCCCAATGCTGCCACCTGTACCAGAACCTCCAAGAAATTCAAAAAACTGAGCTCCCATCTCTTCAGTTACTGGTATGTGGTCAGCCCTAGATACATTACACGTTACTATTGGGTCAGCCCTAGCTGCATTACACTTTACATGTTGGTCGAGCCCTAGATACATTACACTGTTACTATGGGTCAAAGCCCTAGCTTGCTCTACGTTACTATGTGGTCGAAGCCCTAGCTGCATTACACTGTTACTATGTGGTCGAGCTCTATTAACGGTTATCTCAGTGGTCTCCAAGCCCCTAGCTGCATTACACTGTTACTATGTGGTCGAAGCCCTAAGCTGCATTACACTGTTACTATGTGGTCAAGCCCTAGATACATTAACTTACATGTGTCAAAGCTAATACATTACACGACATGTGGTCGAGCCCTAGCTGCATTACACGTTACTATGTGGTCAAGCCCTAGCTGCATTACACTGTTACTATGTGGTCGAAGCCCAGCTGCATACACTGTTACTATGTGGTCGAAGCCCTAGCTGCATTACACTTTTACTATGTGGGTCAAGCCCTAGATACATTACACTGTACTATGTGTCGAAGCCCTAGCTACATTACACTGTTACTATGTGGTCAAGCCCTAGATACATTACACTGTTACTATCGTGGTTCGAAAGCCCTAGATACATTACACTGTTACTATGTGGTCAAGCCCTAGATACATTACACTGTTACTATGTGTCGAGCCTAGCTACATTACACTGTTACTATGTGGTCAGCCCTAGATACATTACACTGTTACTATGTGGTCGAAAGCCCTAGCTACATTACACTGTTACTATGTGGTCGAGCCCTAGCTACATTACACTGTTACTATTGTGTCGAAGCCCTAGCTGCATTAACTGTTACTATGTGGTCGAGCCCTAGCTACAATGCACATTCCAGCTCAAGGTGTTTCACACCGGCATTACAGATGAGTCAACCCAAAGTGGTTTAGTGGTAAAAACCCTTCAGCGTCATTCCTTAAAGCAGCAATCAGCAGTTGAAACAAAAACAAAGCGTATTCCCTGCCCGTTTCAGTAAAAAGCTGGAGGATGGCTAGAGAAATGTTAACACTCAAATTCATAGACACGGCTAAGGAGTAACCATACCATGATATCAACGTTATAGTTTGAACCATATTTTGAAGCTGTTTATAGTGTTT